>NC_083408.1:48469735-48649735 GCF_020745735.1 Hemiscyllium ocellatum
CAGTTCCATAACACAGGATAGAATATATCAGTCTTTGAAGTTTCACCAGTAATGATTCAAATCTCTTGGGTTGTTCATGCTCTCCCCTTCATATAACTGAGACTTTCATGAGGTAAACTTTTGTACCCATTTAATATCATAAATACTGATCCAAACAAATTCCTGGGAGAAAACAAGTTTTTTTTAAAAAATATTTTCACAATTTTGAGAAATGTTCAAATGCAAAGGAAGGTTCTTGGCATTGTCTTTTGAGCCAAATGGTTCTAATGTAATACATGAAACTTCAGTTTTCCAGTTGGAAAATAAGCTTAAACAAATAGTTATTTTCAATTATATACAAAATTAAACCTTTTGAGTTTTAAACCAACACTTTTTATAATGATTCTCTATACTTTCAATTGCTGTGATTTGTGTATTCAGTATCCTTTCTATCACTAGCACAAGAATTGGTCATCACAAAAGCTTTCATCCATGTGTTCTATCATTAGCAAATTCATTATAGTCTGGCTTCCAGAGTTCACTTATCTGGAACAGGTACAGGCACTCTCAATTAATGAAGAAGCAATCTGCTACCTGTAACATTGCAGTAATTTATATAGAGCATAGTCCTTGCCAATCAAAAACTTCTGGCTCCTTAAGTAAATGGTTGTCTTTGTTTCTGACTATCCCTCCCCTATATTGACAAACTGTGCTCTGACAAAGCTTCAAGATAAAACACTAATGTAAATATTAAACTAGCAGACAGAAAATGAAAAGGTTGCTTTTACATAATGTCTAAGTGTATGCAATGAAATTGAAAATTATTGTTCCAGTGTTAGTGAAAAGAGTACTTACACAATATTTTATCTTTTTCTCTTATATCTAAGAGATGTGGATGGGGGAAGCCTGAGCTAGGAATTTCCTGTAATCAGCACATTTTTTATATATTGTTGAATCCTGTTATTTTCATTTAAATTACAAATGAAGAAATGCTTTCTGAGTCTGATCAAATGACAACACATTTACTACCTCTTTTGTTTTTACCCTATACTTTTTAAAATCTCATCACCAGGAATCTAAACAATCAAAGAATAAACACTTCTTTGCTAATATTTTAACCATATGTTATTTTGATATGAAATTATTAAGCAAGCAAAAGCAAGATACCAAACATTATGCCCTGCTGGTATACTTATTCTGTTAACTTCCAAAGGAGGCTGCTATATATAGATTTTTAAAAATTTGCTATGTATAACGTAATATTTTTGTAATATTTATCTCCTATTTCTTCCTTTTTCTTTCTCCTTAGTTTCAACCTTGTGTAGTGTAGCTTCATGAGCTGGTCAACCTCTGATGCATTTTCTAAGGTGACATTCTTACTGTGTGAACCTGCAATATGAGGAGATTCATTTTCAGGTTCATTACTTGGTCAGTTAACCAGCAGAGCAGATCTCGAACCAGTTATGGAGCTTGCCCAACTTCCATTTCCATTGGTTCTGGCAAAACTGCACATGCACCAATTGGAACAGGAAGATAGGAGGCATTTCTCGCTTTCTTTCCCAGTAGTGCTGAAGCCAACTGTTGGATGTTTGATGTTGACCACCCACAATCAGGTAAGTTAGCACAGAACAGAGATTGAATCTGAGACCTTGCAAGAAGTTAAGATTTAAATCAGGGTGGGAAGTCCATTAACTTGATCAGCCATTAAGCTTTTATTTTCAATGCTGAACTTCCCCTAACACATAAGTATGGTTGTATTATGACTTCTGTAAATCTGATTGTGCTATTAAAAGGGCTCATTATAAATGTATAAAGGCTTGTAAGGACCCATATTAATTGTGTGAAGATATTTTAATAAGCAAAGGTGATGTTGTACAATTCTCACTGTAATCATTGTCATTTATGATGATGAAATTGTAGCTAACAGGAAATGAAGATTCTGTAAGATTTTCAGATTAGTTTTATCGAATAAAAGAAAGACTGGACAATGGGGTGAATGCTAACTTTTCCACATAGGCAGGAATGAAGCGCATGGGAAGCTCTCCCACTTTGTTATCAGTTATTTGCATTCTTTGTTCCACTGGTTTTGTGTGTAGATGACAATCAGACAGTAGCATCTTATATAAATCCTAATTGTTGTCTGAGAGAGCAAGACATTTGCAAAATTCAGATTTAGGCTGATAAGAAGCAAGTAATATTCACATCACAAAATTGTCAGGAAATTGCTATTTCTAACAACAGAGACTCTCATCACCTCTCTTTAACTTTCAATGACATTACAATTACAGTTTAACTCATTATTAACATTATAGGGGTTAAAATTGACCAAAAGCTGAGTGGGACCAGCCATATAATACTTTGGTTACAAGAAGAGGTCAGATGCTGGCAATTCTGTATCAGATAACTCACTTGCTAATTCCCTAAATCCAGGTCCACCATCTACAAGGCACAAGTCAGGGGATATTATTAGATACTCCACACGTACCTGGATGAGTACAGATCTAACAACACTCAGAGGCTCAACTCCATACAAACAAAGCTGCGCAATTAATTGGCACACTGTCTGCCATCCTAAACATACATTCCTTCCAGAATCAAATCATTGTAACAACAGTATACAAGATGCATTGCAGCAATTCATCCATGCTCTTTCAAAAGTGCCTTCCACACCCCAATGTCCATCAGCTGGCAAAACAAGGATGACAGGAGCGTAGAAAACCAACAGAACCAAGTCTTCTCCAAATCACTCGCCATTCTGACTTAAAATATATGAGCATACCTTTCCTGCTGCTGTGTCAAATTGTGGAACTCCCTCCCTAAGAGCACTGTGGATGTCCTAAATGCAGTGAATCAAGGCAATGACTTGCCAACATCTTAAGGGCAATTAGAGATTTGCAATGAATTGCCTATAAACACCCACTTCTCAAAAATGAGTAAACGTAAAAGCTTGCAGGAATTTCAAATGGGGCCTTAGCGATGAGGGTGGCCAGCTTTTCTGCAAGGCTGCAAGAAAGAAAGACTTGCATTTATTTCACATCTTTCACAACCTCAACAGGCAGCAAGAAAAATTAAGAGGTCTTCCACGTTAATGAAGATATTTCCTGTGAGGCCAGTGGAACAGAAGTGCTCCACAGGGTCCCAGATTCCCAGTAATTCATCACCTTTCCTCATATTGACACTAACAAATCCAACACTCCTGACTTTCCCCCACATTCATCCATTCCAAAACTGCTGGGTGGCCACAAGACATCGAGACTCCACTTAGGTCAGCCATTCCAGGCACGAGGTAAAATTAAGTGGCAGCATTTAAATGAAGGAGGGAAGTTAAATTACGGGCTGAATTCTGCAATTACCTTGAATGTCTACCTGGTCAAAATATCTCTTGATTAAGTTTCATTCATGTTTGCTTTTCTTGAAATTTCTTTTTTTTAACATGTAAATGTAGGAGCTAGGGAGTTTATATAGATTTGAATGGTTTTGTTTTCACTTGGATAATAGTTATCTTCTTCCTTAACCATGTGAACTTTCAGAGTTGGAGTGAGTTTATTTATACTAGGGTGATTTATGGTTTATTTATTATATCAATGATAATGCATTAGCAGTGAATGAAGCCAAGAGGACTATGAATGTGTTTGGTCCAGTCAAATCTACAGAGAAAAGCTGCTGCATTTTTCATTTTGGATTATTGTGATAAAGATTTCGCTAGTATTTTGCTAATCTCTAAAAAACATTATTGCTTAATAATGGTTCAAAGAAAATGATTTTTATATCCACCCTGGAACCATTAAAAGTAAAGGACATTGGACAGAACCCTATTGTCTGAAACTCTCTACAAAAGGGGAAAAAAAAAGTTGCCAATCATATGATTAAGCAAGTGGTGCACATTACAAATGAAAAGTAAGAGCTTATGTTTTGTTTTTGTTAAATTGGGAATTGTAGAAAATCTGAGTGTGATGTAAATGACCTGATGAATCTCAGTGGACAATGTTGTTCCTAATTTTCACATTCAGACATTTGCAGCAACGATGCTAACTGTGCTTTGTTAGTTATGCAGAACTCTCAATGCGTTTGACAATGACTTTCATTCAGATTCAATGGAATCTTCCAAATCTTTAATAAAGCACTCTCTGATAAAGAGCATACTAACTCATCTTTTGATCAATTGACCTACACTGTTTGGTTTTGCAGCTAATACCAGCAATTGTCCTCCTTTCACAGGTGTTTCTGAATGAGTTCTTTTGTCATTTTATGAAGGGAACACTCTCTCCTGCATCTTTTTTCGACTGCTGTTATAGGACAAGATTAATGATCTGACTTAACTGGGAAAAGCAACCCCAAAGATAGAGCCATTTATCTACATGCTATCAGTAAATGTGTTACAGCTTTTAATCAAAGAAAGACTTTTCGGGATTAGTTATAACTGCATATACAAAGTGTCAATATACAGGTCTGTGAACCATGATTATATTAACTGTTCAGATATTTAATCCAGACAGTATGTTTATGGTCTGAAAAATCCTTTTAAGTGGCCATTTGCGGTTCTTCATCCGAACCCATTTTTCTCTCGCAATTTTTTTGAAAGTTATAAAATGTAAAACAAATCATCTCAACTAGCTCATTCCTTATTGGAGAAATTCCAAACTGATTATACTCTGAAGGGAATACACATATTCTTCAGCAACATAGGAGGCACTATGTGAGTATTATGGAAATTGAGGCAGCTGGAAGGACAGGGATCAATGGAGAAGCTTACTACCTGGCGAAAACACTGGAAAATACCGTACATGTCTCGAGTTAATGCTGTGAACAAGTCAAGATATACAGTCAATGTATAGCTAAAATCATCAAGGGTTTACACCATAAAGGAGAAAATGAGGCACTCAATGATTATTTCATTGAACTGGAACTACACCAGCAGAGCTGTTTGGAAAATACTGAGAAACAGGAAATCCACTCTTAATGCTCATTGTGCCCCAGTCCTGATGACGCTGAGATCACTGGAATGGCTCCATTTAGAAATTTCCTTAAATCACACGCCAGGATAAAGCTTGTGAGAAGAGGTTGCATCATGGTAAAAGTAATCCACATGGACAGCAGAACCTGGCAGAGGGGAGAATTTTCATTTCAATATGGAGACGAGAAGAGAGACGGGCAGCCGAGTAATTTCTCAAGCAGCAGGCAACCTTTGAAGGTATGTTTGGGGCCAATTACCAGAGGGCCCACTAGAATTTTTCAATCAGTTTGGAGGGCCCCAGTGGGGTCAGGAGCAGTCCCTCTGCTTTCTGTGGCAAACCATGAGCCAGTGCTCATAGTAATCTCTGAGGTCATCTCCCTGCTTAACTGAGCACAACTGGTGGTGTCTCCCCGTGAAACAACTCTCCTTCCACAATGCTGGCCTTCCAGTTGTAGTTATTTTTAAACAATTCTAAAGTTGCTAAATTGACACCCCAAGTGGAACCTTTTCCATCTCTCCCTTACTTAAAACATCAGGTTACACTTCCTAGCATTCTAGAGGGATTCCTATTGTATCAAAAACCTGCATATTGTCCCAATTTGGACAGTGAGCATATGTTCTGATTCCTAACTTGTCCGTTCAGGGAAATTCACTGTCAGGTGACTGCTCCTAATACAATGTGGGATGACTTAGGATGCCTTATTTGATTCCAACATTGGTCTCCCAATAAAAAATCCAAAAACCAGATGGTTCGATCATATCCAGAAAGCCATCAAGAAGAAGATTGTTTCAATGTTCTGTTTGGGAAAGAGGAGATTGACAGCAGATTCTGCGAAAGTTCTTAATTTTGCTTTGAACGTGTATAGAGTGGCATGGTCCAATATGAAAAGCCACAATTTCTTTTTTAAACCTTCAGGGCGGCACGGTGGCACAGTGGTTAGGGCGGCACGGTGGCACAGTGGTTAGGGCGGCACGGTGGCACAGTGGTTAGCACTGCTGCCTCACAGCGCCAGGGACCTGGGTTTGATTCCCGCCTCAGGCGACTGACTGTGTGGAGTTTGCACGTTCTCCCCGTGTCTGCGTGGGTTTCCTCCGGGTGCTCCGGTTTCCTCCCACAGTCCAAAGATGTGCGGGTCAGGTGAATTGGCCATGCTAAATTGCCCTTAGTGTTAGGTAAGGGGTATATGTAGGGGTATGGGTGGGTTGCGCTTCGGCGGGTCGGTGTGGACTTGTTGGGCCGAAGGGCCTGTTTCCACACTGTAAGTAATCTAAAAAAAAATATATTACACAAGATTTGTAAAATCCTATTACAAAAACCCTTCATCAGACTTTTGCCCGAAACGTCGATTTCGCTGCTCCTTGGATGCTGCCTGCACTGCTGTGCTCTTCTAGCACCACTAATCCCAAATCTGGTTTCCAGCATCTGCAGTCATTGTTTTTACTTGGTCATGAACACAGCCCAGTTCATTGCACAAACCAGCCTTCCTTCCATTGACTCCATCTATACTTCTCGCTGCCTCAGGAAAGCAAACATCAAAATCAAAATACCTCCTCCCACCCTGGTTATACTCTCTTATACCCTCTTCTGTTGGGCAAAAGATGTAAAAGTTTGAATACGTATACAAACAGATTCAAGAACAGCTTCTTCCCTGTTGTTATCAAATGTTTTGGACCTCTCAATGTTAACTTTGTTATCTCTCTCTCTCTCTCTCTGCACCTTCCCAGTGGCTGTATCTACACTCTGACCTGCAACCTGAAGCACTTTGTATGGTACGATCTGCCTGTACAACACCAAAAACAACAATTTTTACTGTATAGCGGTACATGTGACAACAAAATAAATTGCATCAAATAAAGTATGTTCGTGTTGATGCTTCCACAAAGATACTATGAAGTGTGAAGATTTCATGAATAAACATTCAACTCAAAGCTGAAAAATCGAAAGACAGAAGCATGGCTTTATAAAGCAAATACACAGGGTCCATGCTTTCTAGGGCAAGCCCCAACTTGAAGTGTTGACAACACTGTAATGTGATTCTGCAACACATTCCCTTTAAATTTGGTGCCTTGTTGAGTGAATGAAATGACTGAAGTTATATTATAAGCGAAGTGTGGTGTCAACAACGGAGACAATGTAACAATGGGCTGGCTGACACTAACCCCAGGATTTGGAACCCCTGCTTCAGGACAAAAAAGCATCTGCCAGCCCTGTATTTGCCAGCTGCAGCACCAGCTCAGCCATTTCGTCACTGATGATCTCTACTTGTTTACCGCAGCTCCCTCTCTCCCCTCTCCGCCATCCCCAACTAACTAAAGAATGAACAAGCTACTGATTTGCACCGGCTTGACAGAGGGCAGCACTCTGAAACCTTAGTAGTGTCACCTCAAGAAGAGAATGCTGCTGGGGTGAGCTGGGAGACCTTGTGGTCCCTACAAGTAAACAGATTACGTGTAGAACAAAAAAAATCCAGAGTCATAGGAAAGAGGTTAACCCCTCCTGTGGAGAATGTTGGAGCCCAGAAGCAGCTTTCCCTGTCTAAAGCCCATCTTTTGGGCCATTGACTTTTGGTTTCAATGCACACCCCTACACCACCACACACCAACTCCAACCCTCCTCTCCATCACCCCCCCCGCCCCCTCACCCCCTCACCCCAACCCCCGCCCTGACTATTACACACTAGCTGATATGTAGAATTGCCTTTAATGGGGCTTTTAATTATGCAAATCAGCCTCTGATCCCATTGGTGCAGAAGGCCAATTTTGAACTTGCTGCCATTACAATGTGAGTTGGCCCCTTCCTTGTGTTGTGCTTCATCCTCATGTGATATATAAATGCACAATGGAATTGGAAAATGGTTGCAGCCATGCAGCCATTTGTGGAATGGACAGAGGAAGTATTGTTTTGTCTGTCTGGTTGTAGCTGTGAGCAATGTGAAGCCCTTCCATCGCATGAATCGGGTGCTTTCACAGTCCTGGTTGCACCCTGCATGTAAAATACATGCAGAATCACTAGCAATATTTACCACATCACTGGTGACTACAGATTGACCATGGTCATCGGTGTGAAACAGAAAATAATCACAATTGACCTTAAAATGTCACTGCAGGCACAACTTGCAAAAGCAATCAGAAATCTCAGAGGCTTGGAACTCATTCCCTTTCCTCTTCACAAATAATCACAGAATTGTCATGGAGCAGAAGGTGGCCATTCAGCCCAACACTTCAAATAATTTCCTAGTGCCTTGCTTCTGTTTGTTCCCCATATATTGGCACACTATTTATCATCCAATGCCCTCTTAAATGCCTCAATTGAACCAACCTCCATCATATTTCCAGGCAGTGCTTTCAAGACCCTAACTACTCATTGTGTGAAAAGGTGTTTTCCTCACATCACCCTTACTTCTTTTGTGCATTACATCAAATCTATACCCTACTGTTCTCATTCAACTTATGAATGGGAACAGCTTTTCATTATTTTCTCTATCCAGCCCCACTCATGATTTTGAAAATCTGTTATCAAATCTTTTCTTAACCTTCTCTTCAAACAGAACAGTCCCAGTGCTTTCAATCTATCCTCATAATTGATGTTTCTCATTCCAGGAATCATACTTGTAGATCACTTCTGCACTCTCTCCAATGTATTCACGTCTTTCTTACAATGTGGCATCCACAACTGTACACAATACTCCAGCTGAGGTTTAACATGTGGCTTACACCTTAAAGTGCTCTTATCTCCAATGATGCCTTTCTTGAGTGGTATGAGGGTAAAAGGACAGGTTATCAGTAATCAAACAGCACTTGCAATCTCTGACAGCGTGACTTGACTTGTGTAGCATTCAATTGAATAAGGTCCAATGTCAAAGGTCCATATTGAGGTATACCATGTTCCTACTTTTCAGAGTGTTTCATATCCCACTGAATAGGCAACTATGTTAAACAATGATTTGTGAGTAACCTGAATGCTGACTGCTTATGTTACTAAGGCCATGTCCTGTTTATGATATTCCCCAGACAAGCTCATTAGAAATGTGACCAATGGAACCAGTCCCAGTTGCTATTATTATGGCTGTTACTGCAATGTAATGAAGATGCAGAGAAATTGAGGAGGAGCAGATACACCAGTAAGCCCAGGGCCAGCAGCGACCTCCAGTGACTGTTGAACAGCCTCCTGTTCAGGAAGAGGTCATGGCTGAAGATCCCCTCAGGACATGTAGGAGGTGTAAAAGGGTCAGAATCTTTCATCCTCAATGTAATTTCCTCCAGCTGAGCAAAGTGCTGTGTTGCTGCAGACTGACAATGTTCCAGTATGCTGTCATTGAACTAGGCCAGCTGCTGGAGCAGGTCCTGTGACATGAATGACTGGGCTCCCACTCTATCCGAGGTCTATCAAGGTGACGGTTGTACTAAACTTCTATGCAACTTCCAAGGAACCACTAGGCGTCTGTGTAAGCTCTCTCAATCCTCAACCCAAAATACATCAAGGCTGTTACTGAGGCAATTTGTGCCAGATCACACCACTTCATCTCATTCCCCTGAAACAAAGTCACTGCTGAAACCCAGGCAGTAAGTTTTGCCAAAAAAACATCAGGGCAGGATCAACTATATACACATGATGTAAATAGCACCATTATTGACAATGTAGCTGACTTAATCACTATGAAAATGTTCTATCCCATCAATGCACAAGTCATCTGATCATCTTAGATGCCTGCAGAACTGCCATGATGCCTATATTTGTGAAAACTCTCATGTTCCTGCTTCATTTCAAGGGCTGAATGCCTTGCAAGGATGGTTACTGGAACATAGGTGCTAATTTCCGCAAACCACGGCTGACGACTCCATCATACAACCCCAGACTGAGACTGAGTGTAAATACAATGCAGCCTATCCTACCACCAGGACCATCATGGAGCAGATAATAAGCTGGCTAAAGATTAGTTTCAGTGGCTTGAATTGGTCTGGGGAGAGTTTGGAGCATATTCCAGACACAGTATCTTACATAATCCTTGCATGCCATGCTCCATGCAACTGGAGGAGGCAACAAGGTGATGTGATGGACTCGGAAGAGCTGGGAGAGGAGCACCAGTCTTCTGAGGAAAATGATGAGGACATTGAGCAAGAGTAACATCACCTTCTACAGACAGAGTGCTGCAGCACCAACTGCAACAAGCCAGATTGAACTTTATTGACAATTGGTCACAGTAGATGAGAACTGGGTGCAGTGATCAGTGATTGACTTAAATTTGTTGTTACTGAAAAGGTTCACAGTCCCTGCCTGTTCCCAAAGTCAAATGGAGCTTTCATTTGATTGTTATTCTTCACTTTAATTGGCGCCGAATAAAACTGAAGTTTTTGAACTGTTTGAACGATTTCAGTATGTAATGGTCCCACATTGAACAATGAGATGATGTTCAGTTACACCGGGCATTGGGTAAAGAGTAACACTTTCTTAAACATGGCTCTAAAATGGGATGAGGCTAAGGACAGATGAGCTGTTTAGTTTAGTTCTGAAATAGCAACTGGTTTATGAATGAGTATTTGTATTTAAAATGAGATGCTGACCATGCCACCTATATACCCTAAGAAGCATTTGTTTTAGATTCCCTTCTACAACCGTGAAGGAAAACTCCGGGCTGACTAGGCTAGGGTTAAAAAAAATGACCAAACTGCAAGGAATCACAGGAATTGGAAAGTACCTCTACTTCTGATGAGAAGGAAGAAGAAAGAGCAGTCTACATAGTTAATCAGGTAGGTTTCACATTAACATGAGAAATTGTGTTGGGGCTTATGGAGAGAATTTCTTCATGAAGTTCATCAAATTTAACACTTAGTCACTTCCTGACAAACATCAGCACATCGGGTGGAATTTACCCAGCCCCTGAGGAGTATGGGTTACAGCAAGAAATGTGTGAAAGTTCAATGAGAATGAAAAGTCACAATTCTTGACATTGAGAAACCCTTACAGGTCTAGAGAGTGAGTTCTGAATCTCACTAGTAAGCGGCAAACACTTTATTTCCATGCATTTGAATTCCATTCTTAGCTAATCTCACCTTATTCACCATACTCCCATCCACTGGTGAGAAAACTAGGTAGCACCACATTCTGACAGAGTGGTTGCCTGTAGCTCAATGGTTATCTTTCTGGACATCCTCTTCAGGTCCATTCACCAATATCTCATTGTATGCTGCATGGGCAGCAACTGCCTCCACCTTCATCCATGGAAGTCGGCATTGGCAAAACATTAGCTTCACTACATCATCAAGGCTGACTCCAGACTCCAGACTCCAGATTCCTGAAGAAGGGCTATTGCCCAAAACGTCAAATCTCCTGTTTCTTGAATGCTGCCTGACCTGCTGCGCTTTTCCAGCAACACATTTTCAGCTCTGACTCCAGACTGGCCCCTAATACGCTGCAGCACTTCACCACTTCACGTGGGAGCTCAGGGAAACCTTACATTGTAATGTTTCTGCAAGATCACTGTGCACACAGGAATTATGTCTATCTCATGCATCTGTACAGGTCACACTCAACACCATGAATCATCGGCTTGGCCCCTCACAACCTCGAACCGCAATGTCCTGTTCTACTTTGCATGACCTGGACAGCCCCATAGCACTGATTCCCATAAGCCCCTACTCAGGACCTCAGACTAACTCCAAGCCTCCCTTTTCTTCTTGGGAGCCTTGTCAGTAAGTTTGATCATGCCTACCATTGTTGTGTACAGTATCAATGTCAACACCACAGAGGTACTGAATGCTCATCACCTCCTCTTGCAATATCCCATGTCATCTGATCCACTACCAGCTCCTGTCTTGATACACCAAATTTCACCTTTCCACTGTCCTTATCTGCTTGACATCACAGGTTGTTGTGCCCAATTGCCAATGTTGACCCACTGCCCACAACAGTGTCCTAGTGAGCCAGGATATTCATTCTACTGAAACTGTCCCAATAACCCCCTCAACACCACCCCCCTCCCGCCCCACTGCCAAAACCAACCAAGCTCTGCCCCACTGACCAACTTGGCTTGACAGCCCAAAGCAATGAATGACCAGACCTCTTAATCTGTGCTAACAATGCCAGTTAACTGGACATCTATCTTATTCATATGTTATTGAGGACTGAGAGGAGGAGAAATTTCTTCACCCAGAGAGCAATGAACCTGTGGAATTCTCTGCCACAAAGAACAGTTGAGGCCAAAACATAGAATGCTTTCAAGGATGAAATACATTTGATTCTTCGGGCTAAAGGGATCATAGGATATGGGGCAAAAGTGGGAACTGGGTTCTGAGTTAGATGATTAACCATTATCATATTGATCACGTACTGATCAAACATATTCTCTATTATGTTTCAACATTTCTGTCAACTTTACCTAATGGAATTATTTAAATAAAAAGAACAGAAGAGAAGTAGAGCACAGGAACAGGTGCGTTCTGCCAACCATCGTGCCATAACTAAACAAAAGAACAAACCTTCTGCCCTTATTCAGTCTGTATCCCTATATTCCTTCCCTATTCATGCAACCATCCAGATGCCTCTTAAATGTTACCAACATGCCTGCTCCCACCACCTCTTCTCACAGTACATTCCAGAATTTAGATAAAGAGATATTTCTGGTTGCACTGATGCATTTTTCTCTTGCTCTTTCCCTGTGAAGGTCTGTATTGTTGCCAAAGGTTTAGTCTATGACTGAAGGGCAATTAACTCACTGTCCATTTACGCAGATGAATTGCCAACAGCATCCAGAGAAAGAAAAAAAGGTGAGCCACTGTATTCAGGTTAAATTGAAATTGCAATCATGAATCATGATAATGGACTGGTGGTTCAGAACTGGATTGTCAGTTCAAACAGAAGTTCAAACCCGTGGCTAAAAGCAATGACTGCAGATGCTGGAAACCACATTCTGGATTAGAGTGGTGCTGGAAAAGCACAGCAGTTCAGGCAGCCTGTTCCTTGGATGCTGCCTGATCCAGAAGTTCAAAACCCACAAGGACCAATGAAAAAAATGTTTCTGTTTGAACGATTTAAAAAAATATTTTATGTTTTAGGTATCGTCACCTGGAATTTTCATGGGTTTTCTCCCAGTACACAGGCCAAGTTACAGCAGTGCAGTGGGAGATCTCTCAAGAGCAATAGAAAAGATACAGCACAGAAAGAGGTCACTCAGCACATTGAGTCTGTGCTAGCTGAATAAATCAGTTGAATAAAATAAGGGTGGAATGGTGGCTCAGTGGTTAGCCCTGCTGTCTCACAGCGCCATGAACCTGGGTTTGATCCCAGCCTTGGGTGCCTGTCTGTGTGGAGTCTGCACGTTCTCCCTGTGTCTGTGTGAGTTGCCTCTGAATAAATCAGCTACCTATTATAATCCCACTTTACCACACCAGGTCTAGAGCCTTGCAGATTACAATGATTCAGGAGCAGAACCAGATTCCTGTTGAATGAAATGAAGGTCTCCATCTCAACCACCAAATTTGGCAGAATATCCCGTACACCTAACACCCTTTAGGTGAATGATTATGTTCCCCCGTCCCCTCTAATACTTCCACTGATCATACAAGTTTATGCTCCCTAGTAATTGACCTGTGTTTGGAGAGACAGGCTTTCCCTGTCCACCCCATCCAAGCCCCTCATTATTTGGTTCACTCAAATAAGTTATCGTTCAGCTTCTTTTGATCTAAGGAAAAGAACTCTAGACGATTTAAACTTTGGTCATTGCTGCAGTTTTCAAGACCTGGCAACATTGTTGTAAATCCTCTCTCTACTCTCTCCAGAGAAGACACACACCTCCTGTCATGTGATGACCAAAACTGGACACAAGCTTCCAGCTATGGTCTAATCAATATTCTTCACAGTTCCAGCATTATTCCTCTGCTATTTTACTCAATACTTCATCATGACGTAAATCATTCAATATGCTCTTTTTTATAACCATATTTACCTGTTCTGCTATATTCAGTGATCTTTAAACATGCACTGTAAGGCCTCATACTTCCTCTACCCTTTCAATACCTTCTCTTTTATGATGTATTTTTCCTTGTTTTCCTTAAATATGAAACAAATTTGTAAGGAAATCTCAATAATCTGTAAGAATAATAGGGTGGTTACGGTAGGGGATTTTAACTTTCCAAACCATTGACTGGGACTGCCATAGATGGAGAGGAATTTGTTAAGGGTGTACAAGAAAAATTTTCTGATTCAGTATGTGGATGTACCTATGAGAGAAGGTGCAAAACTTGACCTATTCTTGGGAAATAAGGCATGATGGGTGATTGTGGTGTCAGTGGGGGACCACTTTGGAGCCAGTGACAATAATTCTATTTGTTTTAAAATAGTGATGGGAAAGGATAGACCAGATCTAAAAGTTCTAAATTGGAGAAGGCCAATTTTGACGGTATTAGGCAAGAACTTTCAAAAGCTGATTGGGCACAGATGTTCGCAGGTAAAGGGATGGCTGAACAGGTTGGGGCTGTTTTCCCTGGAGTGTCGGAGGCTGAGGGGTGACGTTATAGAGGTTTATAAAATCATGAGGGGCACAGATAGGATAAATAGAAAAAGTCTTTTCCCTGGTGTGGGGGAGTCCAAAACTAGAGGGCATAGGTTTAGGGTGAGAGGGGAAAGATGTAAAAGAGACTTAAGAGGAAATCTTTTTCACACAGAGGGTGGTATGTGTATCGAATGAGCTACCAGAGGATGTACAATTGCAATATTTAAGAGGCATTTGGATGAGTATATGAATAGGAAGGGTTTGGAGGGATATGGGCTGGGTGCTGGTAGGTGGGACTAGATTAGGTTGGATATCTGGTCGGCATGGATGCGTTGGACCAAAGGGTCTGTTTCTGTACTGTACATGTCTATGACTCTGTGACTCTATGTAATTTCACACTTCTCTGGGTTAAATTCCATTTTGAAACTTTTCCACCCATTTAACTAAACTACAGTTATGAACCTACCACGTCATCACTTACACTCTTGGTTATCAACCAATGAGCCAGTTTTTTGTGTCATCTGCAAATTCCCCAATCATACCTCTCACTATTAACTCTAATTCATTAATATATAACACAAACAGCCAGGAACCCAGCACTGAGACCGACGGAACATCAATTGAAATTACTTTCCATTTCCAAAAACATTCATTCATCTTTACCGTTTATTTCTTGTCACTGAACCAATATTGGGATCCAACTCACCATATTTCCTTGTATCCTATGAGCTTTAATTTTTCTGACCCATTTACTATATGGGAATTTGTCAACTGCTTTCCTAAAATCCCTGTAGGCAACATTGAGTGCAGCGCCTCATCAATCCTCCTTGTTGATTCCTCAAAAAAGTTCAATAAAGTTCGTAAGATGCGACCTTCCTTTAATAGAAACCATGTTGAAAATTTCTAATTAATCTGTGCAATTTCAGGTAATGGTTAATCATATCTCTCAATATTGATGCTATTAAATGAGGTCTGACTAACTGGTGTACACTTATTTGGTCTATCCCTCGCATCCTTTTTGAACCATTGTAGAACATTTGCAGACCCGCCAACCCTCTGGCATTTCACTTGAATTTAGTAAGAATTAGATAATGATCCTCAGAGCATCCCTTATTACCTTCCCATCTTCCTTCAACAGCCTAGATACAATTCATCTGGCCCCAATAAATTATCCACCTTCAGGAATCTCAGTCCTTTCAGTATTCCCTTTCACATTATGCTTACTTCCCACTCCTTTTTAACTAGAGTGTCTTTATCATTCATCAGCTTTGTTAAGGAGGATACAAAATACTCATTAGAGACCCTCGCCACATCTTCAGCATTATTTACATTTTTAATGAGCCCAACCACTCCTCTTCCTCTTGCTCTCAATGTACTGAGAAAACATCTTTGGTTTTTGTTTAATTTCCCTGGAGATTTTTTTTTGTAAGCTCTCACTGCTGTCAAAATTTATTTTTTTCACTTCACCCCTGTAATTTCTGTACTCCTATAAATTATCTTAGGTATTACTTGATTTAGACTGTCATAAGCTCTACTTTTCTACTTTATTGTACTCCTTGGTATTTTCCCTATGTCCCTGAAAACATTGGAAGGAAGTTTGTGGTTTTATAGACTGCACATATAGTCCAAAGCAAACTACCTGATTTCTATATATGTGTATCTTGCAGACCCACAGCACAAGAGCATCCCTACTGATAAGGCAGTTTAGCCCACTTGAGAAAAGCAAGTGATCAAGCTGTGTGCCAGATCAATAGCAAACACGGTAGGGCCAAAGGCATATCGTCAAAATAACCAGAAAATGTTCCCATTTAAATTGGGACACAGTAGATCTCTTAACAGAATTCCAAATTTTAAACAGCATTTAGAGCTCTGGTTTCTCAGTTCACTTGAGAATCATCGCTGCAAATGTGTTGCTGGTCAAAGCACAGCAGGCCAGGCAGCATCTCAGGAATAGAGAATTCAACGTTTCGAGCATAAGCCTCATGTTGAGGTTATATAGGACATTGGTGAGGCCTCTTCTGGAATAGTGTCCTGCTCTGGTCACTCTGTTATAGGAAGGATATTATCAAGCTGGTAAAAGTTCAGAAGAGATTTACCAGGATATTGCCTGGTTTGGAAGATTTGGGTTGTAAAGAAAAGTTAGATCTGCTGGAACCTTTTTCACTAGAGTACAGGAGTCTGAGAGGTGACCTTATAAGAGTTTATAAAATAATGAGGGGTTTAGACAGAGTTAGTGGCTGTTGTCTTTTTCCTAGGATGGGGGATTTCAAGACTTAGGGTACATTTTTAAGGTGAGAGGGGAGATTTAAAAAAGACACTCTGCACAGAGGGTGGTTCATGTGTGGAGTGAACTTCCTGAGGAAATGGTGGATATGGGTGCAATTACAATGTTTACAAGACATTTACATATGTACATGAATAGGAAAGGTTTAAAGGGATATGGGCTAGGACCAGGCAAGTGGGACTAGTTTAGTTTGGGATGATGTTTAGCATAGACCAGTTGGACCGAAGCGTCTGTTTCCATGCTGTATGGTTCTATGACTCTGACTATGTGTTTGATTCAGAAAAGCAACTCATTCAAAAATGCTGAACAATTAGCAATGAAGGTCTACATAATACTTGAAATGCTAAAATATATGGACCATATTAGAAGACCAGTTCAGAATCAGGTTAAGTTTTTGTATTCAATGACTAGAATTCGTGTAATCTAGAAGTCTACAGGGTTCAGAGACCACTTTACGAGTAGATGCAGTGGAATTGGCTCATTGTGATTTTTGAGATGGAAGCTGGTGATCACATTCACTCGAATGAAAACCTTCCAGAAATAGTTGTTGGACAAGTAAACACTTATAGCCCAAAAAGCTACTTAAGGATGGCTATAAGTATGATCTCAATATTGCAGATTGACAAAGCTTACAGGCCTTAAGAATGAACTCAACAGTTGGCACAATAATTAGAAAATACAAATATAGCAAGAAGGAAGAAGGAGTGGAAGGAGTGGCCTTATATACATGCCAAGGAAATGCTCAACTTTCAATCAATTTTCCAAGGCATGTGATATGAAAGGCCATTGGCAGACGCTGTGCACTTGAGCAAAGACTGATGCAGTTGTAAAAAGCCATGCAGACTCAGTCATACCTGACATAACAAGTAATTTCAAGCCAAAATAAAGACCATCTGGTATCCTGCCAGAGGCATATACATTAAAGTGATCAATAAACCAAAATTTAATGGTGTACACTTTCCTTCACAAGAGAAGCGTTAATGTCATCATACCATGGAGGGTATTTTCAAAAATTAGAAATTATCTGTCAGGAAACTGGTGGCAATTTGTTATTTGCTAAAATTAATACGGAGGACAGTGCCCATACTAGTCCTGCAAATTCCAGAAGACATGTACCCATAGATGTGGGAAGCCATGGTGAAAAGTACAAATCTAAAACTTTCAGCATACAATGATTCACCAATTCCATAAAAGGCATCAATACTGGTGGACTGTAAATACAAGTTGTCTACCTAGATATTGCAGATATTCCAAGTCACTGACACTACTGGACCAGCAATTGCAGATACACCAGCATGCCATGCTCACAATCCATGGCATCAGTAGAACCAGAGACATAACAAAAACTGCAGCGGACTATTCAAAAAAACACTTGCAGAACTGAATATGAAAGAAGAGCAGTATATTCAACTTTCTTCTGAAATAGTAGCAGGAAAATCTGAGCTTTACATTGTAGAGAAAAATATGAAAATTCAAGTGGAAAACATTAAACAACCATCTCACAATGTATCCAAATGTGAAAATGCCACCTTTGGGTTGATGTAGTCTTTAAGGGATGCCTTCACTTGGCTCACATAAATGCATGAGCAGCTGAAAGTGGAAGAATGGAGGCAGGATGAACTGCAGCTTCTCTGTCATCAATGCAAAGAAAAGCTGGCAGATTTACAGGAAATCTGGAGCAAATCATATTTGAAATGTATCAGACTCAGCAGGAGCAGTTACAGAAACATTGGCTTGAGCTCAAAGCAATGCTGGAAGAAATGATAGACCTACAAGAACACTTGGAAAAGCACAATACACACAACAAGGAACTGCAAATCACTCATGAGACAGTCTTTTCAGAGTGCAGTTACTAGTGGTGTTCCACAAGGATCTGTTTTGGGACCATTGCTGTTTGTCATTTTTATAAATGACCTGGAGGAGGGGCTTGAAAGCTGGGTGAGCAAGTTTGCGGATGATACGAAAGTTGGTGGAGTGGTGGACAGCAAAGAAGGATGTGGCAGGTTACAGCGGGATATAGATAAGTTGCACAGCTGGGCAGAAAGGTAGCAAATGGAGTTCAATGTAGCTAAGTGTGAAGTCATTCACTTTGGTAGGAGTAACAAGAAGATGGATTACTGGGCTAATAGTAGGCTACTTGGTAGTGTGGATGAGCAGAGGGATCTTGGTGTCCATGTACACAGATCTCTGAAAGTTGCCACCCAGGTAAATAGTGCTGTGAAGAAGGCATATGGCGTCCTGGGCTTTATTGGTAGAGGAATTGAGTTCCGGAATCCTGAGGTCATGTTGCAGTGTATAAGACTCTGGTGCGGCCTTATCTGGAGTATTGTGTGCAGTTTTGGTCGCCATACTATAGGAAGGATGTGGAGGCACTGGAACGGGTGCAGAGGAGGTTTACCAGGATGTTGCCTCGCATGGTAGGAAGATCATATGAGGAAAGGCTGAGGCACTTGGGGCTGTTCTCATTGGAGAAAAGAAGGGTTAGGGGAGATTTGATAGAGGTGTACAACATGATTAGGGGTTTAGATAGGGTGACAGTGAGAACCTTTTTCCGCATATGGAGTCAGCTGTTACTAGGGGACACAGCTTTAAATTAAGGGGAGGTTGGTATAGGACAGATGTTAGGGGTAGATTCTTTACTCAGCAGGTTGTGAGTTCATGAAATGCCCTGCCAGTATCAGTGGTGGACCGTCCCTCTTTATGGTCATTCAAGCGGGCATTGGATAAGCATATCGAGGTTATTGGGCTAGTGTAGGTTAGGTAGGCTTCGGTCGGCGCAACATCGAGGGCCGAAGGGCCTGTACTGCGCTGTATTTTTCTATGTTCTATGTTCTATAAGTGAAAGAGCTGAAGGAGGATATGGAAGAAACCAAAGAAGCTTAAAGGAACAAGTGGAAGAGAGCCAGACTTCAAAGAAAAAGTTTAAGAAGTTTAAAAGCTGGAGAATTATTTAAGAACATTACAAAGGAAAAATATACTGGTCAAACAGTAGGCTAAAACTTTGGTAGACTTGGAAGGATCCATGAAATGAAACTAGGAGCTTCAAAATGAGCTGGTATCTCTAAACAAGCAAAATAATAAATGTCAAGATTTGTATAACTCAAAACCACTTGATAAATGATCTTATTTAGTGGCTAATCTGGGACAAATACTGATTTTTTAAAAGCAATTCTAGAACAACAACACCAGTCCATGAAAAAAACTCATGATGACTCATAGATTCACATGGTGTTATAAATCGTTAAACTTACTTTTGGATTTTGTATGTTGCTTTTAAGACAGCTCATCTTTACAAACTCCATGAGCCATGTGTAGAAATGATTGGTTATTAGATTATTATCATTAATGTGAGTCTGTGTGTGTGTGTGTGAGTGAGTGAGGTGTGGTGAGAGAGTGTGGGTGGTATTTTCTCCTTCCTGGGTGTGGTGAACATAGTGGCAAAAGGTGATTATATAGGGTGAGAATGAAAAAAAAACTCAAAATTCTCTAGATTCTCAAAGTTCAGAAAAACTCATCCAATTTTCCCCTTAAGCCTTAAATCTTCAGAATATCATCCTAGAGTAGCAATTATCTCATTTTCATTCATTTGCATCTCATTGATATCGCCCCTTGCCCCTGTTAATGTTGCATTTCTAATTCTCTTGTCCTCCAATAAGCAATTCAACAATACAAAAACCCAACAGGTAAAACAAAGAGGGTACTTGTCAATGTGTTGCCTCAGCTTGCAGAATTTCTGCACTGGCAATCTGCCTTCTCTTTACAGGCAACTACTTCTTCTGAACAGTATCCCTGCATGGTCACTATCCTCTACTCTTAGCATCAGCAAACCAGTGGTTGCACCACATTATTGAGCCTGCCATCACACCAACTTGACTACCACTTCAGGCATTCAACACTTTACTTTGGAGCTGAGGGATACTCCTGGCTTGCATACTTCTGCCAGGTCACTTTGCACACAGTGACAGTCAGGTATCTCATAGATCCAGAAAGGATGACATGGAGATGGGCATCTTATGGGTCAGAGCTTGCTCATTAACATTCACTAACTTTGACATTCATTTAAAGGCATTCAGAGTTTGTGTGGTTGACATTCCTCTTTCGGGTGAACAAGGTTGTATGTTGAATGGCAGCCTGTCAAGTTAGCTTGCTTTCAGCACAGAGGGAGAGACAGGCAGCTCATGGAGAACATTGAAGAGGTTAATATATCAGATGGGCACAGGTGGGCATATCACTATGTGGCACCATGTATATTGCCATCAGAGTTGCAGCATCTGCCAGCAGCTTACACAGCAACTATGTTGTCTGTGCTTGAAGAAACTGGCAATGCATAAAAGTCAATGTGGAAAAGTGCTTGATAGAGTTTGGGAGGACTACAGTCAATCAGTGGGCTATTATCACAGAGGCTCAATGGGGTTCACCATTGTCAGGCAGGTACTTAGTGGTACAAGGGACGACAAATCTGTGTCCTTTCAGTCCGAGGATTTGGCCCTTGTAAATCCTCCAAGTCAAGTACAAGCAGTTCAGGATTATTGGTGAGTCAGCCAGATTACATTCGTTCAGAGGATGGTTGGAATGGAAGGGGATTCTGGTCAGTCATGGAGGTTTAGGACAATAGTAAGGACAATCCACGGCATTTGTGGAAAACAGACTTCACTGCACTATACCACTGAGGGAATGGTCACTATGATAAGGGGCAGATGTGGATAGCTGGGTGGTCCTTCATAGTGAATAGGAGGGGATGAGGAGATTTCAAACTTGGAGGGTGGATTCAAACAGTTCATGGAAAGGACAAATGGCCAACAATAAGAGCATGCGAATGTCCAGACCAAACTTCAGAGTGAGTGGGAGCAATAATTGTCAGCCGAACGGCCTCAACCATAACAGAGGGAGGCTGAAAGATCATCAGGGACAGCAAAGTAAAAAGGAATGTGAAAAATGGAGGGAAATTGGTGCATCACAGGTGGAGTTTGCAAGTCACTCACAAATTTGGAATCTTGCCATATCACATTCAAAAGTCAACTGTACAAAACTTAAACAAGATGGCTGTGACCAAATGCAAAGTAAGTGTAATGAGTTGCAGTTGCTTTCTTCCGTGGCAGAGCTGCCAACTTTGATGTTGAGGTCCTCCTAGTGGCAATTGCAGTAATCATGCTTTTGCTGATTAATTAATGCCACCCACCTAGCTTCAATTTGCACTTCATCAGCAGGTCAGTAAGTGTCAAAGAATGTAGTTTTCAATGATGGCCCCAAGCAATCAGGAGCATTCCACTGTGCCCACTGACTGCTCGCTGCTGTTGGAAGCTCAACAAGTCTTAACACAACAAAAAAGCCAACTTGAAGTACCTATTCAGCTACCACATTTCATAGTAAGTTCTGAGAGATAAGATACTGCAGCTGCCATATTCTTGCACTAAAATGTAAGCCTGCAAAGACATGGACTGTAGTCTGCAAGAGGGAGGCTTTTCTTTTGGTTGGGGTTGTTGGGTGGGGGAGGGGTGCATGCAATCAATATCACTGTTTCTGACTTTCTCTGCAGGAGCTAAAAAGGAGATTGCAGTCACAGGAATCCCACGGCTTTGCGGTTAATCAGAAGACAATGGAAAGGATGCTGGGAATAAGAACCCTTCAAACAGCCCCACGAGAACAGAAACCTCCAGCAGCTGCTGCACAGCATCCACAGGGAGAAGTAGCAGGTACAGACATCCAAACATCAGGAATTTAAGCCTCGCTCTATTTTCCAACTGTCTCAAAGAAATTACCAGTGACAATTAAAGGTCTGCTGGAGGAAGACTTTACTCACAACAACTGGGTGAGAATCCCAGCCCAATGGCCATCAACATCACAGCTGCCCTGAAGTTTATGCCAGCAATCAGTGTTCCCGCTAATGTATATTCTTCTACACAAAGGTCTGTACAAGACAGCAACATCTAGAGCAGAAAGTCATTGTTGCAATCGTGCTGGCTTGCCAATTGCCATGCAAGGAATGTCACCCAGCTATACATCTTAGAGGGAATGTTGCTAGTAGCCCATTTTAGGGAGTAATTAGGGACCTTGTGTGGCACATTCCATTGATTCGAGCATGCAGGATGTAACTGATGCCAATTTCGCCAGAGCACATTTCTTCATATAGCAATGACAGCCAAGCAGCTACAGCATGAGGATTCTCCACTATTGTTGGCTTACTCCCTAGAGTCAGGGCACTATCAATTACACCCACATTACTATGAGAGGGTGCTCTCACCAACCAGCAATGTTTGTAAACAGAAAAGGCTTCCATTTCATGAATGTTCAAGTAATTTTTGATCATTGATGCTGAATTGTAGAGAGAACCTGGGAACTGGTAAGGTGCTTTTTGGAGGGTAGGTGCAGATTTGATGGTCAAATGGACTGTATCTGTACTGTAGGGATTCTATGTCATGACTCGTATATACTGTACTAGAGAACTCATGGGTGCCTACCTCCTTCCAAGGACCTCACCCATACAGAGATTGTTGATGGGAAATAAGGGCTAGCCTTTAAGAAACCCTCAGAATGATGGAGCTACATGCTCTGACTGTCACCAGGGCCATTGTTGGAATGACTGTAAGCCTGAAAATGAGGTTTCAATGACTGGACTGCTCCAGGCTGGCATTGTAATATAGCCCAGATAGAGTGTTGCACATTATTATGGTTTGCTGTACCATTCACAATGGTAGTGACAAACAAGTGATGTCCTGGATGAAAAAAATGGCATTGAGAGTAATCTTCTGAAAATGAAGATAAGGCAGATGATCTGGATATTAATTAAAAGATCTATCCAGACAGCAGGACAGGGAAATGAATTGTAAATACCCAAGATGCCAGAGACTATGTTATAACCAACCGCTTCTTGAGCTCATTTTAACTTCATCTCATTGTTCACAATTTGCTGCTCATTTGCTTAGAGCAAAGGACAAGCGAGCCTTGTTATTTTGCAATACTTCACTTTTTGTGATCCTGAATAAATGTCTCATTATTCCTGTTAGTTTACACATAATACCTTCAGATGACGCTGCTTTAAAATGTCTACACATACCTGCATGACCTGCATGACCATTAAGGAAAAAGCAGCAATCAATGAGAGAGTGCACTTGCAGTTCATGGTGCTAAAGTTTAGTAGCTCTTAAGGCATACATGACAATGTGACATCTGTGTACTGTATAGTGCAGTCCCCCATGAAAGCCACAAGGTGGACACAGGTGGTGCTTTTGAGGAAGGTGCTTTTGATACTTCCATCATCAGTAACCCTTCAATGTTCAGATTAGACGTTAAACTGTTAAGTTGCCTTGAAGTGTTTTGAACATTCTCTATGACAGCAAGAAACAATATTTTCTACAGCTTTTCTTGCAAGACCACAGTGTTGTGAGAGACAGTGGACAGATGAGGTCCATTGAACATATTCCAACCTTGAATGTCAGCGTAATCCCTTGACGGCACACACATTGGAATTACATTTCCCTCCAGAGATTTGTTGAATCATTGATGTTTCTACACTGTTGCTCATAAGGTGAGTGCAAGTATAGAATTATCTGTGCAGGCTATGGATATTTGTTGAGTCTCAGCGTTTTCTACATCAACATGCAATGTCTAGGCTGCAATCTTTAAAGTTATGGTTTAAAGATCCTGATATCTGAAACAATCTGTGTATAAGAGGTGAGCATTGTTTGAAAATTGCAATCTCTTACATCCTTGGGATATATAAAGAGCATGCTCATTTCTCACATGGGTATTACTTAACTAGGTCTGACAATGAGAATTCAATAGTGTAGATATTGTCATAGTACAAGTGAAAATATATGAAAAAAGATGACTGGTTATTTACAATAATATTTAACAAGGAGAACTGCAGATGCTGGAGTATCAGAGTTGAAAAATGTGGTGCTGGAAAAACACAGCAGGCCAGGCAGCATCCGAGGAGCAGGAGAATCGATGTTTCGGGCATAAGCCTTCCTGAAGAAGGGCTTATGCCCGAAATGTCGATTCTCCTGCTCCTCGGATGCTGCCTGACCTGCTGTGTTTTTCCAGCACCACATTTTTCAACAATAATATTTAACCAGTAGCATCTATGTGCCCTCAGTATATTTTCTTCTTCCTCTCCTTCCCACTATGACTTCTGCAGCTAGGGTAGAGGTAACCTACCCTGTTGACTTGGAGGATTGGCAGTGGCACCCTGGTGCATTTGAGCCCAGAGGGTCCAGATATATTGAGATTGTCTTGCCCAGATACTAACTCACTCTCCTTGGCTTGAACTGCAGCAAGCTTTGGAATCGCACGCAGAGGAGGTGGAGGGACAGAGCACCCATGGAATGAAAAGAAGCTTCTGGGTGTCCATGTGTGGGTCCTACCTCTGGGTGCCTACTGGCATCACCCTGGCTCCCTGACAGGGAGGAGCATTTGGAGTGAGGTTAAGGTGACTAGTATTTATTGTTCAAACACGATGTTGTGGATCTGGAGTCACATGTCAGTCAGAGCAGATAAAGGTGCCAGATTTCCTTCCCTAAAGTATGTTAGTGAGCTAGATGGGTTTTTCCAAGGCAAAATATTTTTTCCTAAATCTACATTTCACCTGAGAGGAAATCTGACCATTGAGAACAAATCTTAATAGAACAAAAACCACAGAAATTTAGTGTTTGATGAAATGTTGTTTGACCAGCTTACTGATACTCAGTCAGGCATTTCCTGAACAAAATAGCATCATGCAGCATTAAGTGTGGCTGTAACCACAACACCTACATAGATGGTAAATTGAGAATGGCCAATTGCACTTGTTTGTCTTTCTTGAGTTGATCTTGCAGTGACAAGATCGCAATGTGAGTGTACTTCATCCAGTTATAATCTGAAATCTGGAGTTTTAAGGCTCCTATTGAATGTGTTTTCCAATATGAATGGAATCTATGTTCCATAACAGGTATATCTGAGGAACAGCATTCAGCCCATCATACTTCATTGTTCTAGAAAGACGCTTCATCATTCATTCTCTCATTCATTATTCCAATTGTTTAGAGTCACATTGTCATACAACACGGAAACAAACCTTTCCTATTCATATACATGTCCAAATATCTTTTACATGTTGTAACTGTATCTGCATCTACCACTTCCTCTGGCAGTTCATTCCATATATGCACCACCCTCTGCCAGGTGGGCATTGAACCTGGGTCCCCAGGACAATACTGGACCTCTGGATTAATAGGGAATTTTTGCACAAGTCAAGTTAAGAAATGTGGACTCATCCAGGATTTGAACCCGGGATCTCTCGCAAGTTTGCGTAGTAGAAGACCCAAAGCGAGAATCATACCCCCAGACCAACGAGCCACATTATTAATCAGTTAAGAAATGTGGGCTTGTCCAGGATTTGAACCCAGGATCTGAACCCAGGATCTCTCGTAGAAGATCCAAATCAAGAATCGTACCCCCAGACTAACGAGCCACATGATTGCCTGAAACGTCGATTTTTCTACTCCTCGGATGCTGCCTGACCTGCTGTGCTTTTCCAGCACCATTCTAATCTAGACTCTAGATTAATAGTCTAGTGAACAAATAACAAAGAACATTACAGCACAGGAACAGGTCCTTCGGCCCTCCAAGCCTGTACTAATCCATATCCTCTATCTAAATCATCCGTCTATTTTCTAAGCATCTGTTTCCCTTTGCTCCCTGACCATTCATGAATCTGTCTCGATACATCTTAATTGACGTTTTCGTTCCCATCCCTACCACCTCTGTTGGCAACGCATTCCAGGTACCCACCATCCTCTGCGTGAAGGACTTTCCACATATATCTCCCCTAAACTTTTCCCCTCTCACTTTGAACTTGTGACCCCTAGTAATCGAGTCATCCACTCTGGGAAAAAGTTTCTTGCTATCCACCTTGTCTACACTTCTCATGATTTTGTAGTCCTCAATCAGGTGCCCCCTCAACTGCCTTCTTTCCAATGAAAATAATCCTAATCTACTCAACCTCTCCTCATAGCTAGCACCCTCCATACCGGGCAACATCCTGGTGAACCTCCTCTGCACCGTCTCCAAAACATCCACATTGTTTTGGTAATGTGGTGACCTGAACTGTACACTGTATTCCAAACCAAACCAAAACTTTGGCTGAACCAAAGTCTTATACAGTTGTAACATAACCTGCCAACTCTTGTACTCATCACTCTGGCCGATGAAGGAAAGCATGCCATATGCCTTCTTGACGACTCTATTGACCTGTGTTGCCATCTTCAGGGGACAATAGACCTGAACACCCAGATCTCTCTGTACATCAATTTTCCTCAGGACTTTTCCATTTACTGTATAGTTCGCTCTGGAATTGCACCTTCCAACATGCATCACCTCGCATTTGTCCAGATTGAATTCCATCTGCCATTTCTCTGCCCAACTTTCCAATCTATCCACAATATTCTCTAACAGTCCCCTTCACTATCTGCTACTCCACCAATCTTACTGTCATCTGTAACTTGCTAATGAGGCAACCTACACCTTCATCCAAACCATTTATGTATATCACAAACAACAGTGATCCCAGCACGGATCCCTGTGGAACACCACTGGTCACAGGTCTCCATTTTGAGAAGCTCCCTTCCACAAAAACTCTCTGTCTCCTGTTGCACAACCAGTTCTCTATTCATCTACCTAGAGCACCCTGGACCCCATGCAACTTCACCTTCTTCATCAGTCTACCATGGGGAACCTTTAATTGCCTTACTGAAGTCCATATAGATGACATCCACATCCCTTCCCTCATCAAGCAATTTTGTCACCTCTTCAAAGAATTCTATTATGTTTGTAAGACATGACCTTCCCTGCACAAACCATGCTGCCTATCACTGATAAGCCCATTTTCTTCCAAATGGGCATGTATCCTATCCCTATCCAGTAGCTTCTCAACCACTGACGTCAGACGTAATTACCCGGATTATCCCTGTTACACTTCTTAAACAAGGGGACAACTTTAGCAATTCTCCAGTCCTCTGGGACCTCCCCATGTTTTCAAGGATGCTGCAAAATTATCTGTTAAAGCCCCAGCTAAGATAGGACAACACAATAAAGAGAATATTGGAGAATTTGTCAATAGTTCATTCCTTTTTACCCCATACCTCTGGCACACCTGCCTGATGTTTCCAGGCCCAACTCTGCTGGTTGACAATGTGATTATTGTCCAAAGCCAGAGGCCCATCTAATGCCTGGGGCAGAACAAATGTTCGGTTTCCTGAGTACCAGAGACCTGTGGTATTTCTATCTCAACCAGCTATGGAGCTGTGTCACTGATCATCAGATTGTACTTCCGAGTCTGATGTAAGTAATGAACTCACTGAGGATGAAAGTCTTGCCTGTGCATTCTCTCAAGGCTGAATGGCTTCTTTTCAGTGATGGAAATGGAGCTGAAGGTCTCTGTCATTGGCCTCTTCCTTATGGAGGTTGCTTGGGTGCTCCTTCTACCTGTACAAGTGAAGTAGTTTGCTGGAGAATATATGTAAAACCTTATGCAGAAAAAGTTTAAGTTAGCACCGGTAATTATGGGAGAGTAATACAGCATGACAAAATAGGAATCACAGGGTGAGTTGCCCAGCGGTGTCTCCCCATCACCATGATCAGTCCTTTCCACCTCGGCCAACCTGACTGTCATCTCCTCATGAGGAGTGAGGCCTGATGTCTGGCAACCTCCCTCTCATGCTCCCATTGCCTGTGTTGGACCTCTCAGCGATCACTGCAGTAAGACAAAGGGAAGGATTGCGCATAATGAAAGTGAGTGCAAGGGCAGTTAGTTTTCAGGCATGAAAGATATTGAGGTTTACCCTGTGATTAAGTAGGAAATGCAGAAGGCAGGAGGGTTAGTAGTTGCAGAGGATGTGATGGGCGGAAGCACTTGAGTAGACATGAGGCATGTGATATTGTCTTTGATCATTGGTGAGAGTTATGTACAATGACAGTTTTCAAGTTAGTAATAGCTTTTTTGGATATGAGGTAGCAAAGATGATGCCACTTATCCTTGCACAATTAATAAGATAGAATGTCTCAAGTGAACCTTTGTCGATTTAAATAGAAACAATGTTCAAGCTCATGAAGAAAAGGCAGGAAGTTGAAATTAAGCCAGAATGCTCAGAGAGCCAAATCAGACTTGATCAGCCAAACACCCTTCTTCCGCACTGACTCCACCAAGTCTCCAACACAAAGTTGTCCACAAGAAAAATCCTGTCCTCTTCTTTCAACAAAAGCAAATTCCTGCAGATTCGGAAAATCTGAAATAAAAGCAGAAATTGTAGGCAATATTTGATTTGATTCCATTTGATTTATTACTGTCACAAATATTGAGGTGCAGTGTTGTCTTATGGACATTACAGATAAATCGTACTATACAAGTGCATCAGGGTACAGAATAGAGTGCAGGATATAATGTTACAGCTGCCGAGAGAAATTTTTTTAAAGATTAGATTCCCTACAGTGTGAAACAGGCCTTTCGGCCCAACAAGTCCACACCGATCCTCCGAAGAGTAATCCACTCAGACTCACTTCCCTCTGACTAATGCACCTAACTCTACGGGCAATTTAGCATGGCCAATTCACCTGAGCTGCACATCTTTGGATTGTGGGAGGAAACCGGAGTACCCAGAGGAAACCCATGCAGACACGGGGAGAACGTGCAAACTCCATACAGATAGTTGCCTGAGGCTGGAATCAAACCTGGGGCCCCGGTGCTGTGAGATAACAGTGCTAACCACTGAGCCACCTTGATCTGATTTGATCAACATTAACATTACTCCACTCAAGAGTCTCATCACAGATCTGGCACCATTTTGAAGAGAAAAACAGAGTAAACATTTCATATATATTAGACTTGAAATATTAACTCTGATTCTCTCCTCAAAGATGCTGCCAAACCTGCTGAACCTTTCTCAGCTCTTTATGTTTTTATTCCGCTCCTCTCTCATTGATAAACATTGCTCAACTTCAACATTTGTTGTGCTATTTTCCTCAAGTTTGAAAACCACTTGGCAAGGCAATAGTCAATAAGAGGAGGATGGGACTTTGGGGCTTTGAAATATATCTATGATCATATATAAAAGTGACATTTTGGTACACTTTGTGCAATGAAAGATCCTTTCTCTTCCTTTCCCTAATACCCCTTGGTGATGTTACCTCAATGGCTGCATCCAAGCAAAGGGAAAGCTGTTTGTTCTCCTCTGACTGCACAGTGGCATGTGACTGACATCCTCTAGATTCTGGAGCCCATGAGCACATTGCTAAAGACTGTCCCATTTGCACCTGAGATGGGACAAGCAGCCATCAGGAGAGAAGGAAGAATGTGGGACTCAAGATGAGATTTGGCAGGGATAGGGGTGTGGGTGATTGATGGGGATCACAAGTCGATAAGAGTGGAGAGTCCTAACTTCCATGCTCGCCATCTCCATCTTCCCTCTCATGGTCTACTTGTGCTTCCCTACTAGCTCTGAGCAGTAGTACTACATTTTGATGAGATGCTGAAAAGTGACTTACGTATGGCATCAGTACAAAGGCCTGAGTTGTCATGGCACAGATAATAGAAATGGGCTATTCTAACCTCTCTGCAATTGTGCACACTGCCTCAGGAGATGTTGACCAATATTTCATTAGTACTCTTGTTCCACCAGAATAATTATCTTCATTGACTCCCATTACTCAGCATCCAAATCAGGTTGAGCAGATCTTCGAGCACCTTCTTATAGGGACTTGTCAATGCTTTCCCTGAATCCACCTCCTGTTTCTGCTGACTTATGATCTGTGACTGCCCAACAATCTGGGCATGTGTATATGAACTGTTGGAGGAAACATGTGAGTTGTGTGACAATGCTGTGTGGAATGCTCTGAGGACTCTTCATCCTCCTCCTGAGCTGGGTCTCGATAGACACTCACAGATAAGAAATAAAACTGATAAAGTGTTTAGCTTGCTTGTTGACATCAAGTCAACATGAGTGAGTGTGGATAAGTGAAATCCCATTTTACCAGCAGGTAGCCTGAAGACCATCATCTCTCCACTGCCAGGAGTCAGGCACTCTGCAACTCTGATGCTTGCCACCTTGGTCAGGGTGGAAGACCATCCCTGGAGTTCTGTGCTTCCCTTCAATACTTACTGGAGAAAAGGAGAATTGTGAGAAGCAAGAATCTCAACGTGCAGCATGGGATGACAAGAGATGGCTCAGAGAACTAGGGGCTAGGATTCGGGAATTGTCCCTGTAATAACTGGTTGCTTTTTTGTAGTCTAGAATGCTTTTCTTCTTGTTTAAGATCTCTTTGTCAAGTGAAACCTCAACAGTAAAATGCAAATTGTCATTCATGTGCTTGTTCTACTCTGTCAGGAAATCTGGAAATGGAATACTAATCCCATGGTTTGGTGAAAAAGTCAATGAAGAAAACATTTCTCAAACATCCAGGTTCCCTTCCCGCCCCATGGAAAGCCATTCAAGGTATTAGCATTCAGCCCATTATCTTTGTCTCATGTCAGTGAAAAACATCATCAGATTTGACACAGTTTAAAAAAAACAGCGGATGGGTTGATGAATTTAATTGGAGTTCTGAATGAAATTCCGCATCAATAGGATTCCTATTCAGCAGATATTTTAACGTGAGAAGATTTTTTTACTGCTACATCATTTTGAAACCACCCAATTGAATAAATTAAATTTTTTTAATTGTATGATTGTTCGAGAAGTGACTGTCTAAAATGCATCACAAGTTAAACATTTTTACATTCACTCATCCTCAAATAATTCAAGGTAGAAGACATGCCCAAAAATATAGAAATGTCATGGGATGCCTTAGCCTCCTCTGAAGAAAGCCATTGGAATTGTGGGTTGGAAGTATTGGTGATGATAAAAGGCTTCCATATAGTTTGCATAAAATTAGAAATTGGTGTGAATCTAATTTTCTCAGCAAGTCAGCAGTTCAATAAAAATACTTTAAGAAAGACTTCAAGAATTAATGTTAACAGCTAAAACAGATGTACTGGAGTGGGGACAGATGTTAGTATGTTGACAATGTGAAAGTTGACTGTCTCCCTGTTTTCATGTATCTAGCTCAGAGATTAATGGAGATAGGCAACCAGTCCGCACACAGGACACATATCAACAATGTCAATACAGAGGAACCTTGATTATCCGAATATCAATTATTCGAATTTCAGATCATCTGAAGAAGATCTCAAGATCCCAATAGAAACATTACATCAAAGAGGTTTTTTAACACTGATCTCATCTTTTGTTTACAATTATTAAAATTAAACCCAGCTTACTGAAATGTTGCTGAGGATGGGGGTGGATTGGGGGGCGGGGGGGGGGGAGTGCGGGGTTGGGGGAGGCACTGGCAGACAGGAGGATGGGGGGAGGTGAGGGCAGAAGGCGGGGGCAGGGTCAGGGGCAGATGGTGGTGGTGGTGGTGGGGGGGGTGGGGGGGGGAGGTGAAATGGGGTCTCGTGCGCAGTGTGCTGCTGCCTAGTCTCCCGAACAGGGAGTGGACTTAGCAAGTGCTCACTGTGTCAATCCCATTGATCTGTTTGGGTTCAGGGCTTGGAGGGAGGGGAATGCAAGAGGCTTCAGCAGTGCTGCAGGTCCCTTACAATTTGTTTCTCCTCAGAAACAAACCTTGAGACAGAGACAGGGAGCAAGGCAGGCAGAGCAAGGAAAAAAGAAACTTCAGAAAACTCTGAGCCCCAGAGGAGAGGCATTGAATCAATCAACCAAATAATCAATTATCTCAACGAAATAGTGCCCACCCATCTCAGATAATCGAGGTTCCTCTGTATTTTCATGAAGCTGGAGTCTCCAATTTTACCTGCTTTGCTGGTTTTACTGTGGACAACCTCACTTCCCAGGCCCCGGGATCCCATCAACTGAAAGAATGTCAGCTCATTTTCAAGAAACGTCAGCTCATTTATAGCACTTCATGGATGACCAGGAGAAACAAGAGAGCTTCTCCCCTTTCGCTGAGGCTCCACATTACCCCCATCAGAAGCCCACACATATCTGAACCACACTACCATCCAAACACTAAAGAATAAAACCATGATCTGCACTCCTACCACGAGATTCCCAACACCGCTGATTATTGGTTGAGCCTGCCTCCATGTAAGGATTACATATGACTTTTTGCTTCAGTGGCATTGTTCCAGAGGTCTCCCCACCCACTGGAAACCAACCCCGTCAATAAAAGTTGTCCTCTGGGTGGGGAATAAGAAAAGACAAACTTCATGCGATAAAAGGAAATGCCAACTTCTGGTTTCTCACCCCAAACACCAGTATTTCAATTATATAACCCACCTCTGCAAATATCCAGGCCTCACAGATCCATACTTCCACTTTAAAATGGCCATGTGGACACAAGATAGCCCTTCTTTCATTTAGCATTTGCGATTAATTCTGACGCCTGGGGGTACAAGGAGTTTGAAGTACTGGCATTGTAAGCAATGCAGAATAGGAAGGCAAGTGATATGCTCCCAGAGACTTTTAAAAAGCTTCCCATGAGATTTGTCAATTTCAGGCACAAGCCAGTGAAATGTGCAGAAGAACAATGAAAAGGGACAGCAATTACAAGCTGTGTGTAAAGAGAAGCTAGTTTATATACACAGGCGTTCATGGAAATTGGTCTGCGCAGAATTTTATAGGAGTCTTTTTCTCCAAACATTACAGAATAACCACTTTAAAATCGCGAAGCAAGACCCTATCAATTCATCAACATTGTCTCAGCAAAGTGTTATCTTCCCTCAAAATTAGGCAATGAACAGTATAATTTTATAGGCTTAGCTGCTGACAATTTGCTTGCGGAAAGCATCGTGACAATGCACAAACCAAATTTAGCCACTTTAGTTCAGTTATTCAGACAGAGTGGATGTCTAGACATATAAATGCCCATAGCTATAACCATAGCACCTGATGCCAGCACTGTGGTGTATGTCACAGTAGTGTTCCATGCTTTGTGCAGAGCAGAGCAGTACATGAGCTTTTAACTCATGTCGATTCTTTGGTGATTCATTCGAGGGGGTGAGTTACCAAGCAGAGGTCAGAAGCTTCCTCACAAAATAAGGAAGAAATAAGAACCAAGAGTTCTCAAGGACAACTAGGGATAAGCAATAAAAGTTGGCCCAGGCAGTGACTCATGAGCAAATAAAAAAAGCAAGCTGATGTAGCTACACTTGTACATCTCCTAGGAGTTAATGCAAGAAGATGGCCTGCACGTACAGCCAACTAGTTGTTCAAAGCCAAAGAAAATACACGGTAACATAAAGAACTTCAAAAAATGGAAGGGATCAAAAGTACGCATTTGATTTAGCATTGGGCATATTTGATTGTATTTTATATCTTAACTGTGCTGCATGATTAATTTTTCTTAAATCTTTCTCCAGTTTTAAGTAATTCTTTCTGGATTGTGGAGGAGTGCAGTATGAGAAAGAGTTAGAGGTTTCCAAATCTCAGATTAGTCAGTTTTTAAATCCAGTATCAACACTGCAGATAGAGCTGAGTTAAAACATTCTGAACATTGAAAGAATTAAAGCAGATACTAATTTTGCTGGATGTGAATTATTGTCCGACTTTTAAGGAAAGCATCAGCGTCTTGTATTTTGTCATATTTAGACTTAATAGGACCACTAAGGGTAAACACACAGTACATTTATATGTCCTAAAACATTCAATTTTGTTGGAAGACTGGAATCCCTCTCATGACTACAGTCTGAACTACCATTACAGTACTTAGACATTGAATGGCATCTGAAACAGCATGTTGAGTCCACAAGTGTGCCAAAGATATACATCTCCATTTCTTTGTTGGAAAGAATGGGCTCCAAGATCAGTGTGAAACACTGGACCAAGTTGGTCTTACCCTTTGGTATTTGCCGCAGACTTTCTATAATGCTTTCGAAAGCACAAAGCATACTGTTCCACACACCCTGTATTCTGTCTTTATATATGCTGAAAACAATATGACGGTGGCAAATATTCGTACACATTGCTGGGTAGCAAATGATTAAGTGAAAGGCTGATTTTGGATTTGGAAACTCAGTGAAATGCAATTGAACTTTGACCCCATTATATAGAAAACAGTCATAAAACCATCCTAAGAATCATTTGGCATGTTGACAGCCAATGTTAGTTTTGTGCTATCTATCTTGGGGTGGAAAATTGCCTGTCATTGTCTTGTTCTTTACATATATTTCGGAACTGTATCTAGATCATAATCACAACTGTTTCATAGCTTAAAATATAGCCTAAAAACTGTATTGTCTCCCTTCCTATTCCTTAAGTACACCCACATTGATTTTATACAACTGCAACAGCATTTTATTCTAGCATTATGACAGGATCCTTTGTGTTATTACACCTTTTTTTTTACTTCCTTATCTCCTCAAAATGTTATCACAAACATTCATTACCCCTTCTGTCCAAACCTCAGTTAAAGCTTCTGTATCATTTCCCATAGTCATAACTTCTAACTGTACAAGTTTGGTTTGATCATGTGTGTTCACATACTCCAATTATCTTCAACAATGTAATCTTATAAAAATTAGTAAAGAGTTTTGCCTTGCACTGATCAGGACATACAGAAAAATACCAAACTTCAAGTGATCACAACAATTTATACTAAAGGAGAAATGGGTGCTGATTAGCTGGCATGTTGAGTCTAATGGCAGAAGTGTTACCATGGAGAAAGAAACAGAGTAGTACAAGGTCCTCAATCTCATGAGGCTGTGGAGGGGGCAAACTCTGCATGATACCCAGTCCCACTTTTGAATCTTATATGTTCCTGAACAGTGACAGGAGATTGTTTGGCATGCCAGCCAATGTGCTCAGCATTTCAGTGTCCATGTCAATCAAAGTCCTCATCTATGTCCCTCACCTATGATATTGTCCTCTGGTGAGTTGATCATTAAGCATCCTTGCCTAAGACCTGGCTGCAGCCCACTCATGCCTGGGGACCCTGGGATCGAATCTGCTATGGCAATTGATTGAATTTGAAATCAAAAATCTGGAATTAAGAGTCTAATGATGATCATGAAACCATTGTCAATTGTTGGATGAATCCATCTGGTTTCACTAATGTCCTTGAGGGAAGGAAATTCTTACCTGGTATGGACTACATTTGACTCAAGACCCTCAGCAACGTGATTAAATCTTAACTGTAGTAAGCACTGGGCAATAAATGCTGGTTTAATCATCGTTGCCCACAATTCTGTGAATGAATTTTTAAAACAATCAGTTATACGGTCTGTCTCAAGATATGTCCAGACACATTGTCAAAGGAAAATTTTGAGCCTTACAGGGAAGAATGGGGTTCAAGAAAATCAAAATTACCTCGACAGAAGGAAATTACTTGTCAGATTCTGAGGTTGATCTATCACAAAATATAAAGAAACATGCCATTGTTTTTAATGGGGATCTGGGAAGCATGGTAAAGCTCTCTGTCAAATTGAAAATCAAGGATGAGAATCAACCAAGATGTTACAAAGCAAACTCAGTGCTTTATGTTATCAGATAAAAGGTCAAGGTAGAACTAGAAAGGCTGGTTAAGTCCTTGAACCTGCAAATATGTGTGATTGGGCCATGTCTATCATACCAGTAATGAAAAAAGATGGATCAGGATGCATCTGCTATAATTTTAAGGTCACTCTTAATGCAATGCCATGTGCTGAGCAATTTCTTTACCATTAATCAATGACCTGTTTGCTGGACTAGTTTAGCTTTTCAGTAAAATTGACCTTAGTCAACCCTATCTCCAGATGAATGTAGATCATGAGTTGATGGCTGTAACACATGAGGATTACTCAAACATAAGGGCCTTCCATTTGGAGCCACATCTTCACCTGCATCATTCCCACAGATCTTGAATCAGGTTTTCAGTGGATTGGAAGGAGTTGATATTTTAGTGATGGGAAAAAATGACAAAAAACTTCTTCATAAGTTTGATACCACTCGTGGGAGACTTGAAGATTGTGGCCCAAGAGTAAGAAGAGACAAATATGACTTTTTTAAAGTCTTCCCTCAAATATTTAAGCCATGTCATTGATGCTAAGGGACTGTACAAGTCACCCTCAAAAGTAAAATCCATAACTGAAGCACTAACACCTAAAAATGTAAATTATCATTTTTGGACTTGCTAAATTAAAATGGCAAGTTTGTCCCAAATCTTGCAACTGTTGCACAATTTATTGCACTAAAACATGAATTGGAAATGTGAAGATTGAAGTGAAAGAGTCTTTACGCAAACTAAAGAGGTCTTATTAAAGTCAGAAATCCTGCCCCCTTTTGAAGCAAAGTTACCATTGTAACTAGCATCTCTCTTTGGAATTGGATTAATCATTTCTCACATATTACTCAATAGTGAAGGGAAGCCAATAGCTTTGCATCAAAATCATTAAAACAAAACAGAAATGAACTATACACAGAGAAAGAAACGTTCGGCATAATGTTTGGCTTTAGATAATTTCATCAATACCTGCATAGTTGGGAATTTACCTTAATAACAGACTCCAAACCACAATATTTGGGCCTCATACAGGAATACTTTATCTAGCAGTGAGCCATATACAAAGGTGGGCATTGTTGTTATCAGCTCTGACTCATACAATTAAATATTAGCAATCCAACTTACATGGGAATTCTGATGGGCTCCCTATCTTTGCCCAATGAGTCAAACTACAAACAGACCTTATATTTAAAACAAGTAGTGAACTCTCTAGCAACAGAGGGCCAATTAAGAAGGCAACTAGGAATGATCCATTGTTTTAAAAGTGATGGACATGGTGTGGCAAGGTCAGCGGAACAAGCCCAGAACTGAAACTACATAGCAGACAAAATCTAGAACTATCCATACAAGCAGGATGTCTCCTATGGGGATTGAAGGTTATCATTCCACCGCAGCTAAGGAGGCGTGTGTTATGTCATATACAAGACCATTAATGTGGCTTTGTCAGAATGAAGATAGCCAGAAGTTATTTTTGGCAGTCAGCATTCAACTCCAAATTTGAGGAGAAGGCAGGAGTATGAGCAGCTTACATAAGACTTTGCAACCTATCTTCATTAGTGCCATTATTATTACAGCGGAACAGCTAGAAAGGCCATAGCAAAAATCCAAATTGACTTTATAAACCTTTTGAAAAACAAATGCTTTCATAGTGGTTGATGTAAATACTAATGGCCTGAAGTTGCCATCATGAAGACAGCACCTTCAAACAAAACCATTAAAGGATTGAGGGAGGTCCTTTTGCCATTTGGTTACCTTGAGCAACTTGTAAATGATAATGGTCCACATTTTACATCACAAGAGTTTACAGACTATCTGAAGCAGAATAGAATTCAACCTATCCAATCGGTTCCTTGTAATCCAGCCACAAATGGTTTGACAGAAAGGTTCAGACAGTGAAACATTCCTTTAGGCTAAGTTGAGAACAAGGTTCACTAACCAAAAGACTGAGCCAACTTCTGTTAACATATCGGAACACAACCCACTCAACAACTCAAAGTTCTCCAGCGTTGTTCATGGTAAAGCATCAGTTGTGGATGGTATTTGATTTGCTGAGACCACCCATGACAAAAGGCATTGTTGACAGGCAGCAACCAAATCAGGTTTTTTTAATGAGAAACCAAGGAAACAAATGTCACATTTTCCAAGTATAGGTGAGGAATTACAGCACTGGTGAGAAGTGGGTAACAGCCATCATTGTAGCACAGATTGGACCAGTCTCTATAACATACAGGCAAGAGTTGATTTAGTATGGAGAACACATGCATGCATATTAATACTTGGCAACCAAAATGAATGTGACAGGGACAGTGGAAACATTAATTGAAGATCCGCAAATGACTGACCCGAGTATACCTCAGAATAGACCAGTAACTGAGGGAGGCAGCACCTTACTGGAATGTACTATGACGTTGTGCAACACTCTGAACTTTCAATCATCTCAGGAAAAGACAATGACAGATGGTGCTCCTGGTATATCTAATATATCAGAGGTTAAAGCCAATGAGGAAAACAAACAGATGCCTGATTTACACCAACAGCCATGCAGGAATAGATATCCTCTGGAATGCTTTTGTAACTAATTGTTGTTTGTGATTGTAAATATTGTGGCTGTTTCATTGAGGGAACCTCTGATATAAAGGAGTAGCGATGTTGTATATTTGTGTAAGTATGGCAGACTGTCATACTAAAATTCTGACACATGATATATGAGGACATCATCAGCAAGAAACAGCTTAAACTAATCTTGCTGCCTATAGATTAAACATCACTTCAGCCTCCTGTTCTTTCTTGGAACTTAACAAAGGAGAATTCACCAAATTTGATCATGGGCACATGGTCAGTTAGAGAGTTTGCATGAATCCAGCCAAATTCTCAGATCCATACATTCTTGAAAGTATGTTCCTAGTCTTTTGAGGCCTTGTCTGATAACCAAACCCTACCCCAACACCCCTGCAGATTAATGATGTCTCTTTCTCTGTCCTATCCATCTCTAACCACTAAACATGCAAACATTTCTCTTTCAAAACGGTTAGCTATGGAGAAATTTTGTTAATTTCTGTCCAGTCTTTCTAGTGTACTTGCTTTTTAAAAGCAATAACTCCAGGTTATCAACACTGCCAGTTTATTTGCAGTGCCTGGCTGTTCGGCACTTCTGTCAGCCAGCTTTGGGCCACAGCTCGAGTATTTTATGCAGTTTTGGTCACATCACTCCAGGAAGGCTATGATAGCATTAGAGGGGGTGCAGAGGTGATTCACCTGGATGTTGCGTGGGATGGATAAATTGAGCTATAAGAAAGACCAGATAGGTTTGGATTGTTTTATTTGAAGCATAGAAGGCTGGGGAGTGGGGGTGAGACATGATTGAGGTACATAAGATTATGAGGGCAGGATGAATATAGCAGCTTTTAATGGTATAGTTTTAGGACAAGGTTCAGGAGTTTTAGAGGGGATTTGAGAGAAAAGCTTTTTAACTCAGCAGGTGGTTGGAACCTGGAATGTACTGCCTGAGAAGGTAGTGGAGGCCGGAAAACCTACAACCTTTAAAAAATATTTGGACGAGCACTTCAAATATCATAACATTCAAGAATATGGGACAAGTTATGGAAATTGAGATTAGTGTGCCTATTATGGAAAATTAACAAAATTAACGTTTACACTGAAATCCATTTACTCTGAAATCTGAAAGAGAATGCTTTACTAAATTCAAAATGTTTCTGACGCCTTGCAACTTTGCTGAAGTCGGCAGTCGAGGGACAGCTTGCCTCGGTGGAACTTTGTAAACATTCAAACTGGCCTTGTGAGCAGCCGGTTTCAGATTTGAGCAAGGAAAACATGAAGACAGTTATGTCCACAGCAAAGAAATGGAAAAAAACAAGGACTTGAATGTTCCCAACTCTTGTCCTTGAGTGGGTGATAAGAATGGTATAAGAAGAATATGTTAATCTGGTTCAAAGCCCTTACACGAGGCATTTCTGCCAAGTGCTTTGGCACTGCATGCCATTTTTAATAAAGCTTTTTCTTTGCTCCTTGCTAGCATCTGAGTCGAGTCAGTTTAATTTCCATGATAGTAAACTTGGGGGCTTATCCGGGATCCCGAGACTGGGTGAGATTCTGAGGATTCCCAGGAGGTGCAGGCACCAATGCCTTGAAGGTCTTTCACTTCATCTCGAATGCTGAATTGGGCCCTTTGTATGAGAGGACTGGGAATCTGTGAATCGCCCCAGCGCCGGGGTCCAAACTGAATAGGGTCGGGATAATCCTACACAGAGACTCATTTTAAAAGAATAAATGAATCAGGAAGAGAATTCAGTGAACTCTCACATGGTATTCGAGCAAAACTCAAGGGAAAGGATTGCCCTCACTAGAGCACCACCACTGGCTGAGTTGAACTCACCAAAGACTTACCAGGTACATGGTTTTTTGGTTTACAAAAACCAAGGCATTGAGGTGGATGCGCCCAATACAAGAGGGGACCTCCAGAGGTTAAAAACAAATCAAAGGGAAAAAAGATAACGGTACCACGAGAGAGAGAGAGAGAGTTGAACACTTTTCCAGTAACACTGAAAATGGGCTCCAGCAAGATCAAACAAAAAGAGGGCTCACAGAGGAATTGGAATGGTTAGCCAAAAATACAGTAAATGTTAAATAATTACGGCCCAAAGACTGTAAAGCAGCTAGAATTGTGGATTAAGGAATGTGGTTTTCCAAAGGGAGGAAGTAAAAGGCAGTTGGAAGTATTGAGGTCAAGGTTAGAGGAGAGAGAGAAGGAGAAACAGAAGGGGAAAATAGAACCTATGAATTGGAGTGCTTATAACATGTGGAAGGCTGAGGCTGATACCAGGGAAAGGAAATCTCAAGTAAAAGATAGATCAAATACGTGTACAAACACTAGAGCACACGCAGATGCACGTGGAAAACAACCTAACGAAGCTGTACAGTGTCTTACATCTGTTCCAAATCCTGACCTTGATGACTGCCCTCCGAGACCTGCAGCCCCCACTGTGAGATCCGCCTGGCGAAGGTTCCAAGTAGGTGGCTGCCGCCTCAGGGTCTGATGAATCACTGGTAGCAAATCGTACCCCCAACCAATTGAAGCAAGGAGCCCAAAATGACAATGGCCACTCCAAGACAGAAATGCATCCAGGATCTGTGTAATCACCCCACGATGGATGATGAGTCAGACGGTGAGGATTTTGGCGTACAATCATCTAACCAGGTAGTTCTGCAAGCACCAATGGTTGAAGTTGCAGGTGCAGACGGGCATCCAGTGCTGGTCCACAAACCATGGACCATGAAGGATTTGGAAAGTGCCTATGGGCAGTTGCCTGACCCACACGAGGTTGGAGGTAATAAGTTCATCGAAGAAGTGGCAAAGTTCTGTACCGAGTTCCATCCCACGTCACATGAGATGAGACATCTCCTGGGACAAAGACTGAGTGCCGATGTCACCAAATTCAAGTATAGATGGTTTGCTGTAAATGTCCATGCCAGATCAACCGACCCACAAACAGAAGAGAATGGAGACTTTAATGCTTTTGTTGCAGCGCTGGCGACCGCCTGTAGGGAGGCATTCCCAGTGCCAATGGATATGACCAAAATAGCAATGGGGAAACAAGAAGGTGAGACAGTGTCCCAGTAGCTTACACGCCTCACTGAAGTCCATAATGCCCATAGTGGGCTGAGTCCACCCGATGACATAACGGCAGCAGAAATCATGCCGTCTGAAGCACACCCGAGGGAACAGCCTCATCGATGGAATGAAGGACGAAATAGCGAAAATGATAAAGGACATCTGTATGGGACATGGGAAAGGTGAATTTGATAGAACAGCACATGATACATGCTGAAACATTGCTTACCCAAGAGAAGGATAAGTGGAAACTAAAGATGGAACAGCAAGCACTTAAAGCTCAATGTACTATGATACAAATGGTCACCCATCCGTTGGAGGGAGGTGCTGTGGGAAAAGACAGAGGCAGAAGTGGAGGTCGTGGAAGAGGAAGCGGAAGGGGTCGCAGAAGAGGTGCAGGCAGAAATAGATCGGGTGGATGTTTTGTTTGTGGATCAATGAACCACTGGGCGAGACAGTGCCCATACAGACAGCCTCAATCAGCACTGGAGGCTGAGCAACAGGGTGACTGACAGGGGAAGGTTGACATGGAGGTGGGCAGCCCGCAAGGTCCAGGTAAGCTTCTTTCCTTTATGCTTGGCAACGAAGACTCGCTTATGCTAATCTCTTCTACTAACCTAACGGGCACTGAGACATGTCACACCTCTATGTTGAGCACTGAGATTGTGACATGTGGACAGTATGTTCAATATCACAATGCGTATAAGTCAATGCCCACCTCTATGTTATATGTGGAAGGTACACCAGTTACCTTTTTGGTAGATACAGGAGCAACATACTCAGTCCTTAAATTAAGTCAGTTTAGACAAACGACACAAATATAGATGATTGGAAGGTTCCTGAACACAATGGGTGCATCAGGAGTCGTGGTGCAAGAAAGATGTTCCGTACCCCTGTTGTGCGAAACTAGCAATGGGGAAACATTCCAATTCTCATTCTTGTTATCAGACTTCTGTCCTTTAAATCTAATGAGTCGGGATCTCATAGGGAGACTGGGGTTGGGTTTGCTCAGTACCCCGACGGGCTTGCAAGTAATTCACAAGGAAGATTTACCTTGCAGGCTGTAAAATACAATCCATGACCTCTGATGTATGTCTATGAGTAGCGATTAAGCCAGAGAGCAATAAGTTGAATGAGTGATTCACTCGCCCTGGAAGCAAGTAACCATGTTAATCCTATTAACACTGGTTTTCTTATTGGATACATGCTGCACTGCACAGCACACATACACCACGATGGCCCTGACAAATTGTATGAGAAGGATTGGTTTAGGAGGTTGGTTAGACCAGATCAGTTGTTATTGTGTGAATTTTATTGGTATGATCACAGGTGTGCAGTCAGTGTGAACGTATCTAAAGTATCTGTAACGGCTAATAGATCCTATCTTTTTGATGTGGAAGGCTTTTTTCCTCACGTGTCACTGGCGAAGGCGTCTAGCGACAGGTGGCAGGATTTAGGACCATGGGTGCTAAAGGCACAAAGAGCGGAAGGTTGGGTCTTCAGGGACGATGTGGGTACCTGGTTCAATGCAGATATGCGAACATATAGGAAGAAACTAAATTGGCTAACTCAGGCAGATAGGGCAGTCTAGGTAAATCCCGCTAGCCCTGTAGAGCCTAGGAGGGTAGTCTGGTGGTTCCCTAAGGTAGAAGACTCAGACCCAAGATTAAAAATGGTCCCTACCATTGTGGGCAAAGGGCAATCATGATGTGGGGCTCATACGGGGCCGTGAACCCATAAGGATAGCCCCGAAGTCTGAGTATCATCCTTGCAGAGCACAATACCCGTTAAAACTGAGTATTAGATTTTTTTTGAGTGGGAGCAGCAGCGGAGGTAAGGTGAACCAGGAAGGCTACAGCTAAAGTAAGGGAGATTTTTAAAAATTACTTACTGATAGGGGCCAGAGGTATTTTCCCTCCACAGAAGGAGCGGGAGCAGCTGCGGAAGAGATGCGGACCAGAAGGGCTGCCGGGAAGGAAAGTAAGTGACCATATAAATTAGCAAGGCAGCTAAACCCGAGGCACTACAAGTGTAGTGTCTCCTACCCGCCCTCCTCCTCTAACCAAGTTAATAAGATACGATTCATTTCTAAACTTCCTTTATTGAATATAAGTTTATTGCTTGATTTTATAGCAATTGAATTAAGCTTTCTTGTTTAGTATTGTGTGGGCATTCAGATAAGTGGGGTATGGTTGCTAGGGCTTTTGCTTGCTCCTCTTGCAGAATGTGGCAGGTGAGAGACATGACACACATCTCCACTGGCTACATCTGTGGGAAGTGCACCCAACTCCAGCTCCTTGAAAACCGTGTTAGGGAATTGGAGCTGGAGCTGGATGAACTGCGGATCATTCGGGAGGCTGAGGGGGGAATTGAGAGGAGTTACCCGCAGTTGGTCACTCCTGAGGCTCAGGATAAGGATAGATGGGTTACAGTCGGGGAGGAAAGGGGACAGACAGACAGTGCAGGAATCCCCTGTGGACTTTCCCCTCAGCAATAAGTACACAGTTTTGGATACTGCTGGGGGGGATGCCCTACCAGAGGAAAGCCATAGTGGTCAGTTCTCTGGCACTGAGCCTGACACTGTGGCCCAGAGGGGAAGGGAGCAGAACAGAAAAGCGCTAGTGATAGGAGACTCGATTGTTAGGAAAATTGACAGGAGATTTTGTGGTCAGGATCGGGATTCCCGGAAGGCTTACTGCCTCCCTGGTGCCAGGGTCCGGGACGTCTCCAATCGGGTGTATAAGATTCTGAAAGGGAAGGGCGAACAGCCAGAAATCGTGTTACATATTGACACCAATGATATAGCCAGGAAAAGGATCAAGGATATAAAAAGTGATTTCAGGGAGTTAGGGTGGGAGCTGCAGAGCAGAGGGAACTGAGTAGTGTTCTCAGGTTTATTTCCGGTGCCACGAGATAGCGAGGCGAGGAACAGGGAGCGGGCGCAGCTTAACACATGGCTGCACAGCTGGTGTAGGAGAGAGGACTTCAGATATGTAGATAATTGGGATGCCTTCTGGGGAAGGTGGGACCTGTACATGAAGGAAGGGTTGCACCTGAACTGGAAAGGGACCAATGTCCTGGGTGGAAGGTTTGCTCGAGTTGTTCAGGAGGGTTTAAACTAATACGGCAGGTGGGTGGGAACCTGAGCTATATACCGGAGGTGAGAATTGATGGAGGTGAGGCAATAACAAGAGGTAGCACAGCCAGTGTGAAGGAATTTATTGGGAAAGAACCAAGGGATCGGTTAAAGTGTGTTTGCTTTAATGCAAGGAGTATCAGGAATAAAAGTGATGAGTTTAGAGCATGGATCAGTACCTGGTACTATGATGTTGTGGCCATAACAGAGACATGGGTTTCTCAGGGGCAGGAATGGTTGCTGGATGTTCCAGGGTTTAGAACATTTAAAAAGAATAGGGAGGGGGGAGAAAGAGGAGGGGGTGTAGCACAGCTAATCAGAGAGGGTATCACAGCTACAGAAGTTACCATTGTTGAGGACGGTCTGCCTACTGAGTCAGTATGGGTGGAAATTAGGAACATTAAGGGAGCAGTCACCTCATTAGAGGGTTTACTACAGGCCCCCCAATAGCAGCAGGGAGATTGAAGAAAGCTTAGGGTGGCAGATTTTGGAAAAGTGTGACTATAGTAGGGTAGTTGTAATGGGTGACTTTAACTTTCCCAATATTGATTGGAACCTCCTTCGAGCAGATGGTTTGGAAGGAGCTGTTTTTGTAAGGTGTGTTCAGGAGGGTTTCCTAACTCAGTATGTTGACAGACCGACGAGGGGAAAGGCCATTTTGGATTTGGTGCTCGGCAATGAGCCGGGGCAGGTGTCAGATCTTGCGGTGGGAGAGCATTTTGGGGATAGTGACCACAACTGCCTCACATTCTACATAGCTATGGAGAAGGAGAGAAGCAGGCACAATGGGAGGATATTTAATTGGGGAAAAGGAAACTATGATACTATCAGACGTGCATTGGGAACCATGGACTGGGAGCAATTGTTCCATGGAAAGGGCACTATAGACATGTGGAGACTGTTTAAGGAACAGTTGATGTGAGTGATGCACAAATGTGTACCTCTGAAACAGGCAAAATGGGGTAAGATAAAGGAACCTTGGATGATGAGAGCGGAGGAGCTTCTCATCAAAAGAAAGAAGGCAGCTTACGTAAGGTGGAGGAAGCAAGGGTCTTGCTCAGCTCTAGAGGATTACAGGCAGGCGAGGAAGGAGCTCAAAAATGGTCTGAGGAGAGCCAGGAGGGGGCGCAAAAAAGGCTTGGCAGGAAGGATTAGGGAGAATCCAAAGGCATTTTACACCTATGTGAGGAATAAGAAAATGATCATAGATAGGGTAGGGCCAATCAGGGATAGCATAGGGAACATGTGTATAGAGTCTGAGGAGGTAGGGGAAGCCCTAACTGAGTTTTTTGCTTCTGTGTTTCCTAAATAAAATGACCTTGTAGTGAATGAAACCATTGAGGAGCAGGTAGGCATGCTGGAACAGATAGAGATAGAGGAAGCTGATGTGTTGAAAATTTTGACAAACATTAAGATTGACAAGTCGCCCGGCCCAGACTAGATTTGTCCTTGGCTGCTTTGGGAAGCAAGAAATGTGACTGTTTCGCCGCTTGCGAAGATCTTTGCATCCTCACTCTCCACCGGAGTCATACCGGAGGACTGGAGGGAGGCAAATGTAATTCCTCTCTTCAAGAAAGGAAATAGGGAAATCCCCGGCAATTGCAGACCAGTCAGTCTCACGTCTGTCATCTGCAAGGTGTTAGAAAGGATTCTGAGGGATAGGATTTATGACCATCTGGAAGAGCATGGCTTGATTAAAGGCAGTCAGCACAGCTTTGTGAGGGGCAGGTCATGCCTCACAAATCTTATTGAGTTCTTTGAGGATGTTACTAGACAAGTTGATGAAGGTCGAGTGGTGAATGTTGTGTATATGGACTTCAGTAAGGCATTTGATAAGGTTCCCATGGTAGGCTCGTTCAGAAGGTCAGGAGGAATGGGATATCAGGGAACTTAGCTGTCTGGATACAGAATTGGCTGGTCGACAGAAGACAGCGAGTGGTAGTGGAAGGAAACTATTCTGCCTGGAAGTCAGTGGTGAGTTATGTTCCACAGGGCTCTGTTCTTGGGCCTCTACTCTTTGTAATTTTTATTAATGACTTGGATGAGGAGATTGAAGGATGGGTCAGCAAGTTTGCAGACGACACAAAGGTTGGAGGTGTTGTTGACAGTATAGAGGACTGTTGTAGGCTGCAGCGTGACATTGACAGGATGCAGAGATGGGCTGAGAGGTGGCAGATGGAGTTCAACCTGGATAAATGCAGGGTGATGAATTTTGGAAGGTCGAACTTGAAAGTTGAGTACAAGATTAAAGACAGGATTCTTGGCAGTGTGGAGGAACAGCGGGATCTTGGTATGCAAGTACATAGATCCTTTAAAATTGCCACCCAGGTGGACAGGGTTGTTAAGAAAGCATGTGGTGTTTTGGCTTTCATTAACAGGGGGATTGAGTTTAAGAGCCGTGAGATCTTGTTGCAGCTCTATAAAACTTTGGTTAGACTGCACTTGGAATACTGTGTCCAGTTCTGGTTGCCCTATTATAGGAAAGCTGTGGATGCTTTGGAGAAGGTTCAGAGGAGGTTTACCAAGATGCTGCCTGGAATGGAGAGCTTATCTTACGAAGAGAGGTTGACTGAGCTCGGACTTTTTTCATTGGAAAAAAGAAGGAAGAGAGGGGGCCTAATTGAGGTGTACAAGATAATGAGAGGCATAGATAGAGTTGATAGCCAGAAACGTTTTCCCAGGGCAGAAATTGCTAACACGAGGGGTCATAGTTTTAAGCTGTTCGGCGGAAAGTATAGAGGGGATGTCAGACCGGGTTCTTACGTAGAGAGTTGTTAGAGCATGGGATGTGTTGTCAGCAGCAGTTGTGGAAGCGAGGTCAGTGGGGATATTTAAGAGACTGCTGGACATGCATATGGTCACAGAAATTTGAGAGTTCATACATTAGGTTTACCTCACATGAGGATCAATGGTCGGCACAATATCGTGGGCTGAAGGGCCTGTTCTGTGCTGTACTGTTCGATGTTCTATGTTACAGAAGGAATTACTCCAGTCTTTGAATCCCTCCTAAAGGCTGGAGTGATAATCCTTCGTGAGATGTCACTGGTGAGAACCCACTGGTGAGAAGCCCCATTTTTCCAGTCAAAAAAGCAAAGTGACAGCAGATTCAGAGGGGATTTGAGAGAAAAACTTTTTCACTCAACAGGTGATTGGAATCTGGAATGCACTGCCTGAGAAGGTAGTGGAGGTCAGAAAACCGACAACCTTTAAAAAATATTTGGATGAGCACTTCAAATATCATAACATTCAAGGGTATGGGACAAGTTATGGAGATTGAGATTAGTGTGCCTTTGGTGGTAGTTACGTTAGTGCAGACTTGATGGGCCGAAGGGCCTTTTCTGTGCGCTATGAATCTATAAACTGCAGGCAACTAATATAGTTGTGACATCATATGGCAGAGTCAATTTCTCATTTCATTGATGCCTAAGGTATAATCTTTTGATATATCAGTTATCTTTTTATCATAGAATCCCTACTGTGTGGAAACAGTCCATTTGGCCCAACAAGTTCACACCAACCCTCCAAAGAGAAACCACCCAGACTTATTCCCCTAATCTACACATCTTAGGATACTATGGGCAATTTAGCTCGGCCAATCCACCTAACATGCACATCTTTGGATTGTGGGAGGAAAGTGGAGCAAACCTACACAGACACAGGGAGAATGCGCAAACTCCACACAGAGAGATGCCCAAGGCTGGGATCGAACCCGGGTCCCTGAGCCATTGTGCTGCCCCACTATGCTGACATAATTCAGTCGACCTTTTGATGTCATACATCTTTTCAGAAAACCAACGATTGCCAATCCATTTCTGCAGACCAGGGTTCAGGTCCTGTTTTTTTCTTTTAAAAAAAATGCGTACTTTAAAAGCTCCCTGTGCATGTTAGTTTATTGGTCATGATTTATGTAGTGCAATTTAACAGAAGTGTTTTTGTTTAATTGCAACCGTGAGGAATAAAATGCATTGTCTTGACATCAGGCTAAAGTTTCTTCTGCGATATTTCATCCTGAACTGTGATTATTAGGAAGGGTGATAAGCAAATCTTTCAGACCTATAGAAAGTCCTAATTAGTGATTTTTTTTTCAGATTATGTTAAATTGTTCAAAACACAAAGACAACATTCAGGAATGAATGCCTCACCAAAGCTGAAGAATTAGATTTCAATGAGCAATTTATTATGAAGGAAAGCTACTTTGGAATTAACGCTACTTGAGGGCAAGTACTTTAAATATAACGTACTTCTTCCTCAGTAATTTTATTACTGTGCTTTGATCCATGAAACTACTATTTTGGGATGTGCTTTATACCGGATCCTTCCAACTGAAATGAACTTGGCTAATACATCAACAAAAGGATATCATACACAATGGATAAGGTTTCTGTCATAAAAGCCAACAATTGTGGATGTTGAGATCTGAAACAAAAACAGAAATTGCTGAAAAACTCAGCAGGACAAGCAGTATCAGTGGAGAAAAAAACAAAGTCCAGGTTTCAGGTCCAGTGACCATTCTTCAGGAGGAGCTATCTATACTGGTTTTCTTATTACATAGAAAGAACACTTCTAAATGAAATATTACAACTTTTATTTATAGGGTCATAGGGTCATACAGTATGGAAACAGACTCATTGTTCTAAACAGTCTCAAAATAAAGTAGTCCCATCTGCCTATGCTTGGCCCATATCCCTCCAAATATGTCTTATCCATGTACTTATCCAGATGTCTTTCAAATGTTGTAACTGTGATCCATCCACCACTTCCTCTGGAATTTCATTCCACACGTGAACCACTCCCTGTAAAAAAAAATTGCCTCTCATGTATTTTTTAAATCTTTGTCCTCTCACGCCCCCTAATCTTGAAATCTCCCACCCAAGGTAAAAGTTGCCTGCTGTTCACCTTGTCTAAACCCCTCATTATTTTATAAACCTCTATAAAGTCACCTCTCAACCTCTTACGCTCCAGTGAAAAAGGTCTTAGCCTATCCAGCCTCTTCTTATAACTCAAACCCTCTATTCCCAACAACATTCTGGCAAATCTGTTCTGAGCTCTCACTAGCTTAATAATACTCTTCCTATAATATGGAGACCAGAACTGGACACCGTTTATTTATTAATTATTTACACTTATTCTTCTCAATATTTGAAATCAGTTATGTTTTGTGATAATATTGGATTCCAAATTATATATTCCTTATTAAGTAATTTGATGCTGAATTATGGGCCTGGTAAAAGTACTTTTTTTTTAGAAGTAACCAAGATTGGATATGTTACATTAAAATTTAAAAGAAATAAACTTTCCAAATTTTGCACAATTGAGCAACTTGTGTTTATGTAGTTGATGTAACATATAACATATAACACATTATCAACATTCAATCAGATTTTAAACATTATCAACAATTAGCATCATCACAAAAAGATCGTGGTTTCAAGCTGCATATGTATCATGCCATGATTACTTGAGAATTATTCATCAGATTCTTATTTGAACTTATCTAGAAATGAAAGATTAATGCAAAGAATCATCCAAGTCTATAATTTTTCATAATAGCATATAAGAACAAATACCTGACATCGTCTCAGTTATTAGAGAGAGATGCAAAGGTTAAGCATTTTTTGGCAGGCAAGAAGGGAAGATCAAAATACCCTAACTCTCTCTCCTACATATAAATGACAAGTTGAAAAACAGCATCAATTAAGGTCTTGCAACAGATCACCTACCAATCTCTTTACTAGGCAATGCTACATAGACTTAGAAGAGACGGGTGAATTTAAGTGCAAAAGGAAGTTTAAAAGTGAATGGGATAAATTCCAAACCAGGAGTATCAGAAGTCTAACTGATTCCTAACATGTTGCATATGTTCATAATTTATGACATTTTCTTGTGATACGATCACCTGAATGAAGATAACATATTCTCCAGAAAGCCTATTGGTTTGGATGGTTACAGTTAATACCCGTTCGATGCAAGATCCAATATAATTGCTAAAATAAAACTTGTCCCACCAATTATTACGAATGCAATCATTTACATGGTTTCCTTTCTCTTTTATATTTTCTTCGAGGCTTTACTTTGGTATCTTTATCACATATGTAATAATAACTCAATTTTGCCAGAGATCAGTTTTTTTAATTTTAAAATTTCTTTGCTACTTTTAAGTTGGCAGGAGAGAGTATCATTTTATTGATATACATTGATGCAATATTGATATATAGCATTATATAACCTATGAGAAATATAACATCTGTATTTCCTTATCAGAATTGGAAATGTTAATAACCCAAAGCAATTGCAACGGTCAACTGTTAATGGCTTCATATGAATAAAACAAAACATTTGCCAAAATAAATACTTTTCCACTGTAGTAGGCAATTAAATAATCTGAGTTATGAGGGGGAGAAAGTTTATTTTGCAATCAACTGAAGCTTGGAAGTAAATTCTGGTTGAAATATAATTTCCTGATATATCATTCCCAATAATGCCTATAATACATTCACATGTCTTGCATAGACAAGTCGTATCCTTTTCAATTCTGAACAATTTTATATTTAAAATAATTTGCATATGTTGACTTACATTAATTGTTGCACTTTAATTATTCTCTAACTTAATGGCTAGGAGGCTTCTGCATTTCCTAAAGTGTAGAACTCTTCAGAAAAAAAAATCACTTTATACTCTCCCCCAAGGTCCCATCATCTTATCTATGTAACCTGCTGCAACCCTTGCAGCCCATATTTTCCAGTTTCTTGTCCAGCATTCCTTCGGTCAAGCCTTTGATCTGAAATTTCCCACCAAAAGTTCCTACAGCTCCTTATTCAACTTTTAAAACACTACCTTCTTGTTCCTAATGGAGGAAACATCAGCTTAGTGAATGAATCTATGATCTCACCCACAACTCAAAGTACAAATCTTTTAGAAAAAGTTCATATTGTAATTTTCCTTATACCTCTGTGAAGTGACATGTTTCATCTTATCTGTGTTAAAGGCACTATATCAGTTCAAGTTGTTGTTAAATCTAAGCAGAATTTATCTTTCATTTGCACCATTAAATTGGAGAAAGGTAATTTGTTATGCAAATCATTCATTGACATTTCAAAAATAACTTCAAAATCAAATTGGTAGATTTCATGGAGATAAAAGACACATTTTGTCAAACGTTTTCATATTTCACTCACCAGGACAATTCACAAGAAATACCAAAGTAAAGAGTAACCTTTACTCTGCGTGAGAGGGGAGTGCTGACTATTTGGCAAATTGATTCAAATTAATAGAGGGGTTGACATGGTAACTGCACCAGTTAATGATGAGTTCCAGTTAATTGTCAACTTTGTTTAAATTTTAAACCAGGCAGGTTGATTCTGATTGACCAAGTCGTTGCCCTGAGAAGTGAAGTAGAAAATGACTGTCATATAATTTTCTTTGAGTTGAAACAGATGCAGTTTATCGATGTGTTCTTTCTGTCTGCAAAGGACAAGTCCTGCGTATTAATTTATGTGAATTCCAATCCAAGGAAGTGTGCCACATTGTGAGCCCAGCTGACAACTATAAAATGGCTGTCAACATATTTCTTTGCACAGTCAGGATTATTTAGCAAATGTTGTTCAGTTGTAGAATCACATCTAATGTTGGAAATTGTTTGGGTCTTTTACTAGCAATGCTCATGAAACAGTTCTATAATTGTGTTACTTGGATCATCCACCTCTGCCTCCTTCTGAGGTCCCCAGCATTAGAGATTCTAGTAACATAGGAGCATAGGAGCTGGAATAGGTGATTCAGGCTTTGAGCCTGCTCCATCAATTAATTGATCATAGCTGATAAAACACATCAATACCTTCTGCCCACATTATCCCCATATCACTTTGTTCAGTTATGCTGGTAATCAGAAATCTCAACTTTAAATATACTCAAAGATATAGCTTCCACAGCTCACTGAGAATTCCAAAGTTTCATAACACTCTGAGTTAAACGTTTGCTCCTCACCTTGGTCCTTAATGGCATCCCGCTTGATTTTAAATTGTGCCTGTGGTTCTAGATTCACCACCGAGGGGAAACATCTTACCATGCAGCTCCCCTATGTCACACTTCACAGAGGTAGTGTGCTGGAAATCAAGCTCTGCTATTCTCTGTTACTTCAAAGCAAAAGTTAAAATCTTTAAAATAAGTGCATAAGAGTACTGTGAGCAATTTTGGACCCCATTCCTCAGGAGGGATGTATTGGCCCTGGAGCTCGTCCAGAGAGGAACATGAGAATGATCCCAGCAATGAAAGGCTTAACATATGAGGAACATTTGAGGACCTGGGACTATACTCGGTGGAGCATAGAAGGATGAGGGAGGATCTGATTGAAATTTACAGAATACTGAATGACCTGGATTAAGTGAATGTTGGGAAGGTATTTTCATTGACAGGAGAGATAAGGACCTGTAGGCACAGCCTTAGAGTAAATGGAAGACCCTTTAGAATGGGGAATTGATTTTAACTTCAACATTACATTCCTGCATACGCCCAATAATCTTTCATCCATTTGGTAATCAAGAATAATTGCCTTAAAAAAACTGTAAGTCTGCATCCACTGCCTTTTGAGGAAAGGAATTCCAAAGACTCACAACCATCTTAAGAGAAAAACTGATTCCTCATCTTTGTTTTTAAGTGAGCAACATATTATTTTTAAACTATGATGCCCTAGTTCTCCTCAGGATCTTATATGTTTCAATTACGTCACTGACTCAAGAAGATACAGTCCTAGCCTGTCCAGCCTTTCTTCAAAAGGAAATCCATTCATTCCAGGTGTTAGTCTAGTAAACATTCCCTGAACTGCTTCCAACGCGATTCTTTGACACTCCAGGGAAACTCCTGTTTGGACAATCTCCCTTTGTAAGACAGTCCTGCTATCTCAGGAATAGGTCTGGTGGACCTTTATTGCACTCCCTCTGATGACAATAATATCTTCTCTGAGGTTGGGAAACTAAAACTACACACACCACTCCAGGTATGTTCTATTACATAATTGAAGTTGCAATGTGTTTGAAAGGTGCTCTCCATGCAACCTTGATGAATATCTGCAATATGCCTTGCAGATGATACACATTGCTGCTACCCTGTTTGGAAGAAGGTATCTCAAACTACTGCCAAGAAGCTCATTCCCATGTTCAGAAGAAAATGTGTTGCTGGAAAAGCGCAGCAAGTCAGGCAGCATCCACGGAACAGGAGAATCGATGTTTCGGGCATAAGCCCTTCTTGACCGAAACGTCGATTCTCCTGTTCCTTGGATGCTGACTGACCTGCTGTGCTTTTCCAGCAACACATTTTTGGCTCTGATCTCCAGCATCTGCAGTCCTCACTTTCTCCTCCCATCTTCAGAAGGTCAATTTAAGATGAATATTAAGGTTCACCTTATCAGTTATGCCCAAATTCTATGGACACAAAGTAGAAATTAATTGATATGTAATTTGCTCAATGAAGTGACCTGTTATTTGGTCTAATCTGCAATGCATTTACAGCACAACAAACAGCCTTTCAACCAAACAGGACCATGCGCCAGTGTTCATCCTCCATATCAGCCCCTTCCAAACCTTCATCATATTCTCTATTCCTACCTGTCCTATCTATTTATGTAGCTTCCTCTTGAAGGCATCTATGCTACATCCCTCAATCACTTACCATAGTACTGAGTCCCATATTGTAACCATTCTCTCCATTAAGAGGTTCTCCTGCATTTCCTGTGGGACTTATTAGTGACTATCCAATTCTCATGGCCCTTGGTACTGGTCTCGCTGACAATTGGAAATATCATTTTCTCATCCCTATTAAACTGTCCCTTAATATTAATAAACCTCCATTAGGTTATCCTAATTCAGTCCCCAGTCATCTCTTTTCTAAAGAAAAGAGCCTGAGACGGTTCAATCTTTCCTGACAGGTATTCCCTCTCAGTTCTGGTATCACTTTCATTCTCCAGTCCCTTTACATTCGGTATTATAAAACTGTTAACACATACTCCAAGTGTGGTCTAACCAAAGTTCTACACAAATTTAACATGACTGCTCTACTTTGCAATTCTATTCCACCAGGAATAAACACTAGAGTATTGTTTTCAGTTTATGGCCTCACTAATCTGTGTCACTGATTTTTAGTCATGTGTACATTTATTTAGCAGTTTCCTCTGTTTCTCTATCCCAGATCTGCACTTATTTTCTACAAACTACATTGCCTCTTTATTTTTATTACAGTAATGTATTAACTTGCACTAATCTACACTGAAGTTCATTTTCCAATCACAGATCCATTCTGGCTGTTTATTCTGCATTCTGTACATTTTATTCCTGACTTCTGTCACAGCCTTCCTTTTTATCAAACAGACCTTCAGTTTGGCATACTCCACACATTTTGAAATTATGCTGGCAATTCCTGAGTTCAAGTTGGATCAATAAAAGATGAACAGCAGTGACTTCAGCAGCAATCTTTGTGGAACACACTCTCTCATTATTTACCCATCTGAGCCTTACTTTAAGCCCTACTCCTTCCAGTTTTGCTATTTGCTCCCAACTCCACATGCACCAGCTTTATATTTTTTAAAAATGTATTCGCAGATTGTGGTCGCTTCTGGCTAAGTCAGCTTTTATAGCTCATCCCTAATTGTCCTTGAGAAGGTAATGGGTGCTGTGCAGGCAAGCTGTGCTGAATGAGCCATACCACCCTCTTTGAGAATGGGAAACTACAGGGCTGATTTGGCCTATGATAGAGGAGAACCACTTCCTTGTCTAACTAGAAGAATCTCTTGTTAACAAGATAAAGTGCCGGATTTTCCCATTTACAGTTAAAGTTTGGTTCGTGATTGAGTTTCATGTGTCTCATCCACTATGGCCTATGCCAACATTTTTCCTGCAATCTTTGACTTTTCATCTCATTAATTGTGCAAAGACTATCGGTCACATTTCTTTGGGAACTACATGGCCAAAAAGCCTAAAGTGCTCACCAATGGCAAGATCTTCTGGCTTGTGCACTTCCAGCGCCATGTTCAAAGCCCAGCTGCACCACACTTCAGGTGCTGCAAGCAGGAACTATGTCTCAAACTGTGATATTTGACCTGAAAATGTTTCAGAGGAAAGGCAAGCTAGCTCCCCTTTCCCACTGAAAGGATCTGGTAAACAAGTGGTGGATTGGGTTAGATTTCTTCTTCCCACTGACTGCCAAAGGTGGCCATGCTAACAGACCCAGTCAGCTACAACAGAAATTGGACCACAGGCAAGTGCTGTATTTCAAGCCAAAATGGATCCACCAATGCCACAAGGAGATCCATGATCTTCCGTGCTCCCCAAAAGGTAAGTACCACCATTTTCCTGTGCTCCCTCACTGCTCACTCTGTCTGCCACTGCAAACACCTTGCACCTAGGGTCATGATCTACAACTCAGTACTACACGCATCATGTTCACTCCAGAGCTCAAACCTACTACATGTTCTCATGCTACTAACTCTTCACCCTCTCTGCATTTTCTATTCACTAACTGGGCACACATTATTGGCTCTCTTGCTCATGCATGACCATAAACAGCTCGTTTTTCCAAATCCATCATTCTGAATCTCTCCCTTTCTCTGACTGCAGGAAAAACTGGCCCACTCATGTATTGATATCTCAACAGCATTCCAAGTGATATCCATGTAATCCTTGGACTGCTTGCACTTGATCTGCATAGATCATGGCTAACCCCTGTAATGTAATTAATTGAGCCCTTGACTGACTGATGGTAACTCTTGAATGATTGCAGTTCCCCTCCCAATGGCTAAGGACTCTTCCCTTTGACTTTCCCACATTGCCATTTGCTTGAAGCACATGTAGAGTGTTTATTGTGTACGTTGCTCACATATACTGCAGCCCTAGTGTTCATGTAGAACGTGTGCCATATGGTTCAGGCCCAGCCTGACTGACAGATTAATTGTTCAGCACTCCCCATTGTCACAAGCTGCCTGCTAAAAAGCAAGCTAAACTATATAGGCTAGAAGCATACTACTCGTGCTAACGTCAGTGTGCACTAAAAAAGCAATGCCGCGCAGAATGTGGCTGACAGCCTCCAAGTAATCATTGAAGTGAGTGATTACTGAAAAGGCAAGCTAAGAACAATAAGGTGTTTGTGTCTACATCAATACAAACACAACGTGCATGGAAGTATAACATGTGTTTCTGTTCCTGCGGGTTAAGTAATTTAGCTCTTATGTCTTTAACTTCTGCTCCTATGGCTGACAGTCTTAAATATTCAAGGCTGAAATAAACAGATTTTTAATCAGTAGGGGAATCAAGGATAATGGGGAAAGGCAGGAGAAGGGAATTGAGGATCATCAGATCAGCCATAAGTTCATTGAATAACAGAGCAGACTCAATGGGCTGAATGACCTACGTCTTCTCCTATGGCTTACAGTCTTATGGATTAAGCACATAAACTGTATGTGTCCAAAGTTGTGGGAGTTGGCCAGAGAGCAGGCATGTTAATGTGGTGAAGTTGCTGATTACCAACCTGGAGCCATGAAGATGAAGAGTCAAGAGCCACGCCCCATGAAGAGCATTGAGTGGAAGAAGCAGTTGCAAGATGCCCAGGACAGGCTTGAGGCAAGCTGCAGCCATCAGATGCCCACTCTGTTATACCCATCAAGAATTTTCTTTCTCAGTGGAAGATTCAAGAAATTGGAAGGGGCATATAAATAAGGTGATGCGGGAGATATTCATGAGATATCAATGAATGGAGATAAAGTAGTCACTACTCAATGGTGAGATTTTGTAATTGTCATTTTCAGCTTCTAGGAAAATCAGGAAAATATTGATTGACGTCAAGAATCTGATTTTGTTCACTGTATTTAGGAACTGTTCTTGCAATTGGTCTCACCACAACAGGAGAGTGAAAATATTATCACAGGCCAGTTGGAAAAACGTAATGGGATTGGAAATGTGGAATTCTCCATGTTGAAAAAGATAAACCCAATTCTAGCAACCATGTCATGAAATAGGAAATGAGAATCCCATTGTGCGCAGTGAGATGTCTATTTAGAGTCATCGAGTCAGACTGTGTAGAAGTAGACCTTCAGCAACCTTGTCTATGCAGATCAACAAGCACAAAACTACACTAATCCCATTTTCCTGCAAGTGGTCCATAGCCTACAGTGCCCTGACATTTTATGTATTCATTCAGTTGTTTCTTTAATATTGCAAAAGTACTTGCCTCTACCATCCTTTCAGGCAGCACATTCCATATTTCCACTATCATCTGGGTGATTTCTTTTTCTCAAGTCTCCTCTAAACCACTTGCTCCTCGTCTTAAACTTATGTCCTCTAGTCTGAGACAAGTCTGCCATGGGGAAAAGATTTGCATGATCTGCTCAGTTTCTGCCTCTCATAATTTTCTACACCTCGGCCCCCCTCAGCCTCCTCTGTTCCAAGGAAAACCAACCCAGCCTATCCAGTTTCACCTCGCTTTTCATCGAAGGTAATATCCTGGTCAAACTCCTCTGTACCCTCTCCAGTGCAATCATGTGCTATCAATTGTGTGGCCACTAGAACTGCACACAGTATTCCATCTGTGAACTAACCAATGTTTTATAAAGTTGTAACAAGACTCCTTTGCTCCTATATTATACACCCCAGCTAATGAAAGCAAGCATGCTGTATGCCTTCATCATTGCTCTGCTTACCTGTGCTGATACCTTAAAGGATCTATGGACTTGAATACCAAAGTCTCTTTAATCATCAGAAATCCCTTTTAGATTTCCTGAACTATCAAAGGCATCACCAATTTTCATGTCATTTTCAAACTTACTAGCTACACCTTCTATATTCACTTCCAAGTTGTTAATATACATAACAAACAGTAGCTGTCCCAGTACGATTCCCTCTGGTACATTGCTGGTCACGGACTTCCAATCATAAAACTATCCCTCCACCACTACCCTTTTGCAAGCTAATTTTGGATCCAGTTTGCCAACATACCTTGGAATCCATTTGCTCTTACCTTTTGGACCTGCCCTCCATGTGGGACCTTGCCAAAGGCTTTACTGAACTCCATGTAATCCACATCTAATCCACACTATCCTCAACATATTTAGTCACCTTTTCAAAACATCCAAGATCTCCCTCTTACAAATCTGTGCTGACTACCTCTGATCAATTCCTGCCTTTCCAAGTGTTGATTAATCCTATCCCTTAGTTTTTCTTCCAATAATTTCCCTAGCACTGACATCAGACTAACTGCTCTATAATTACCTGGCCTATTCCTGCTGCCTTTAAAGAACAAAGGAACCACATTTGCATCCTCCAGTCCTCTGGCACTTCACCTGTGGCCAGTAAAGTATTAAAAACCTTCACCAGGGCAGCAACCATCCGCAACCGCCATCTACGAAGGTGAGATCAGACACATATCAGCCTCATTCAGCAACTTAGCATCATGAATTCCAGATCATTACAATTGAGAAAGTGATCTATGATTAGGCCTGGAAATCCTCATTATATCCTCATTGCTGGTCTTTAGCTCACTTATAATAAAGCCGAACACTTCAATGCTGACCTATGGAATGCACTAACACCTTTTGTTGTAATACTACTGCCAAGGCTGCTTTGCACAAAGGGTCAGACATCCAACTTGTGCAACACAGCAAGGCGTACCCTCAGCACACTTTACTTGCACTGTTTGTGTCTTCTTTGCTTACAGCATCTCCACCACGCGTTGCTTGCCTTTTTGCACTTTCTGGTCGCATTCAGAACTTACAAGCTTACAGTAATTCTGTCTTACCTTGCTGTTTCACACCAATGTAAAGCCAGGCAGCTGCACTGGATGCCAGTTGTGATCAGTTAAGAAAGTGGAAATATTGTTCTATGGCACTGTGTTATGTCAATGTTACATCTGCATGTGCCAGGAATACATGAGACAAATGCACTGATGTTTAAACCAAATGGCTGTAATTAAAAACCTAAGAGGAGTGGTCATCAGTTGAGTCAAGGGGGATTGTTGTCCATCAGAAGGTCCTGCCACAGTCAGTCAATGGAGGCCTCTGCCATCAGCCCATGTCTTGGATATGGTCAGTCAGCAAATTAGCATCGGAAGTTCTAGATCATTACAGGTTAGGCCTGTAGATCATTTGCAACGTGTCAAGGGATCAGTAGCAAGTCAGCTGGAGAGCTACACTGAGGTCAGTCTGAGATCTGCTCAACATCAGCCAGGGTTGTCCTTCCATGCCCATCAGGGAATCCACGGTCCGTCCTGGGGGTTGATCCACTGAAAATCAGTGGATTATCAGAGGCCAATACCATCATGGGCAATTTGGAGGAGTCACTGTGAAGATTGGAATATGCTGGGATGCAAAAGGGACAGTAATTGTGAAGTAGGAAACTAACCACATAAGGGTGGGAGACAATAGTGCACAGGAGGATATAGATTACTGTGGGAGAGGAGTTACTGATGGTCACTACCACTTCAACAGGGGGGCAGTACATCACAAAGATTAGCATGGCTAAACTGTAGATGTTAATCGGTTTGTTCAGAGATACTTCTGGAGCAGATAAGACTTGAACCCAGGCCTCCTGGCCCAAAGATGGGGCACTACCACTGCACCACAAGCGTTCCTAAATTTCTCATGGTAGATATTTTCTAATCAACCAATTCAACAAAGTTATTACGCACCCTGGAGCAGGAGAATTTTCTGGCTCAGCAGTAGGGACACTACCACTGCACCACAACATCCTTCCTTTCAATGAACAAGTTGAGCCTACAACTGAGCTTGTGAAGTGCACCCTGTGTCACTGTCCATCCTGATCAAATTCTCAGATTTTTGAATTCAAATTCCAGCCTCTGCTATGATGGGATTTGAATCCATGTTTCCTTGAATATGAGGCTTGTGTTCTGGATTGCTAGTTCAGTAACATTACCACAATGCTGCCACCACCTCCTCCCCTTATCCACCCTCTTCACTGTCTCCCTGGCTGTGATTGACTAACTCAGCAGAGGTCAAAAGTTATAGTTGAGACTCCCTTGGTTGGCATGGCTACGTATCATGCCATTCAGTTGATTTCCTTATTATCAAGGGAGCAACTGCCAGCATTCTTTGCAGTAAATCCTGATGGCAAACTACATTTCCTATCATCTTAGAGATTAGTGTTGGCTAGGGGCAACTGATAGATAATGTTTGAAGACAATCATATGAAGCAGAACACAGACAGATATGCAATGGGGAATATCAAGCCAAAGAGAGTTAACAGCCACAGTACCTTAATTAGGAAAAAGGGGACTTGATTTTTTTTATGATGAGGGTAATTCCAGCAAAATTATTTATTTAAAAGCCAATTTTTAAAAAGTCATTATGAGCGTTCTCTTTTAGATTCACTCAATGGTTATTTTGTTTTACACTGTGCAACAGTATACTGTTTAAATTTTAATGTAAACTTTATTTTCATTTTTGTAAGGATGTAATCAATGCCTGTGTTTTGCTTTAACACACTCACGCCACTTGAGATCATGTTTTCCTATTTGGGTGAATCCAACCGGCTAATTTATCCTCTTCTAACTGATATGTAGAAATTAGGTTCAAATGCAATGTGAAAGGGGGTACTGCTGTACCAAGAAACCATGCAAACTACAGGGGGTTCAGGTTCAAACCAGGCAATAGCAATGCTGCAATGATATTGGCATTACTGATTCGAGGTAGGAAATAACAATATTTTCTACCTTAATGTCTATGTGAATCCTGCTGGAATTTCTGCATGTTGGAATTGTTTTGGATAAGACCAGACTCCCTCAAAATATTTTAAGGTGGTAGCCTGGATCCTGACATTTTCTTATTTTATAGAGTAAAGTGCTATGTTCCAGGTGCAATTTAATTGTCAATCTACTCAACATTAAGCAAAATATAATGTATTTAAACACTAGAGTTAAAATGCAACAAAAGAAAGAAGAACTTTAAATAACTTAATACTATTTGAAGACTTAACAGAATAATAGATACAGTAACTATTATTAATTAAATATTCCAATATTCCCATTAACACACCCATTAGGAAACAGGCAAATTCAGAAATCAGATTTTCTCACATGCAATACCTGCAGAAGGAAAAGAAACCCGAGCTTCTAGCTGTAATCAAGGGAAGGAAAAAGAATGGCTTCTATTTCTTCAAGACTTGAGCAGCTTCTGCTGAATCTATTATGGCAGCATGGTGGATCAGTGGTTAGCATTAATGCCTCACAGCACCAGGGTCCCAGGTTCAATTCCAGTCCTTGGGGCAACTGTCTGTATGGAGTTTGCATATTCTCTCTGTGTCTGTGTGGGTCAAGTGATTTGGCTGTGCTAAATTGCCCATAGTTGTTAGGTGCATGAGTCAGAGAGGGGTGGGTTGGTGTGGACATGTTGGGCTGAAGGGCCTGTTTCCACACTGTAGGAAATCTAATCTAAAGCTTAAGGAAAAAGTGCTAGAAATCATGATCTATGAGAGCTGATTACACCTAACCAGGCTGCTTCTATTTAAAAAAAACCAAAGCCTCACAAGCTGTTTACATTATCACAGACTGCTTGACTCCTCTCATTCAATCTCTCTTTTAAAAGAAACCAGGACAAAATACACCTCTTAAAGCCACATCATCATCACAGGACAATAATGTTCTTGGCTGTGCAGGTCTCCATGGTTAAGAACATCCCAACTAAAACTCTTCCAATTCCTGCAAAATGAAAGGTTATTTGGATAATAACACTGATGGAGTCTATGGGTGGAATCTTCTGTTCTACCATTTAAGTCTGGCATTGGGGACAGAGTCACCTTCTCTCAGAGGCAGGCTAGAGTTTCTCATACGGATGTCAGCTTATTACGTACGTTTGCGCATGAATTTCGACAAGGGGTCAAAGGTCTTGGCACCATACCTAAAGAGTAGCTGAGCTGTCATTCATTCACTACAAGCCAAGAGGATCAGTCAGTTTCTGTTGGTCACCCCCATGCCACTCAGTCCCAGAGATATCATACACAAGATAGATAATGGCCCCAGCAGTGTCTTGCTGGATAGTCTCCTCTCAGCTGTCCAGCAAAGGCAGGAGGTCCTGTTCCTCAAGGATATCAGCAGGAGCCCATGATGGCATGGATGGAAGTCACAGCTAGCGTTAGTACCCGTAAGACCCACAGAGGAACTGGAAGTTATATCAGTCCCAGAGCATTAACTCTGTTTCTCTGTCCCCAGCTAGTACCAGACATGCTGAGTTTCTCCAGCATTTTCTCTTGCATGGAAGCATAGAATTCTTAAAGTGTGGAAGCTGGCTATTCAGCCCATTGAGTCCACACTGGCCCTCCAAAGAGTATCCCATCCGGGGACACTTACCCCTTCCACTCCTGCCCTATCCCTATAACCCTGCATTTCCCATGGATAATCCACCTAGCCTGCACATTCCTGGTCACTTGCCTTTCAATTCTGTGCATCAACTGAAACATTTGACATAAAGAGCAGAGATGGAAATTTGACACCAGTTCCCCAACTTCTTGGTGGGTTTCCTACCCTTTCCAGGCACAAAGATGATTCACATTATTTCTGCTTCTTGCCCAGCTGCTTGGCACCCTTCATCCATTTTCTGGTCACTGATTATTTATCAAAAGTATGACACAGCAATCCAAAATAGAAAATAGTATATGTCACCTTTATTTAAGGCTCCAGGCACTTTCCACTCTCTCAGTCATCCACCAAGCCCCTCCCCTTCTTCTTTTACCCATGTTTTGTATTCTTCCCCCTGTAACCATGCAATCTCTGCCAATGCCCTGGACCCAGTTAGAAGTTATGTTGACATGTCTGCAGAACCCATACCTGCCAATGATCCTATACCCCTCCTTATGCCAATCCCTTCAATGTTTCAAGCCACCTGCACTCCACTTTTCAATCCCTATGAGACCACACAGTACCTGCCAAGACCCTCATACTCCCACTCTAAAGGATCTAACACTCCTCTCCCTGTCAGCATACCCTCTGGCTCCCAATTGCCAAATTTAAAATGCAAGGACACGGACCTGGAAAATAGCACCACTGCTGTTTAGACACGACCATCTCTTATGATCATCACCCTGAAAATCTCTCACCTACCCAACAAAAGGACCACGTCATGACTGACACGATTACTGATTGCTCTCTTGGCACCCGGGTGCTCTAGCAGCCTGCACTGAACAGTTTACCTCTCTTGTCCCAGGACACCTATGATTAGATTAGATTACCTACAGTGTGGAAATAGGCCTTTCAGCCCAACAAGTCCACACCGACCTGCCGAAGCGCAACCCACCCATACCCCTTCACCTAACACTACGGGCAATTTAGCATGGCCAATTCACCTGACCTGTACATCTTTGGACTGTGGGTGGAAACCGGAGCACTCAGAGGAAACCCACGCAGACACGGGGAGAATGTGCAAACTCCACACAGTCAGTCACCTGAGGCAGAAATTGAACCCGGGTCTCTGGCACTGTGAGGCAGTAGTGCTAACCACTGTGCCACCGTGCACCCTTGCTGCCTTGTTTCATCTTTGCTACAAATTTCCTGACAGACCCTTTCTCCTTGGTGCCACATCATCTCCACCAAAAACCCAGCCTCTTTTCCTCCCTGCTGCAGTTTTCACTCTATGCTACCCTGGAGACCTACCCTTTCATCCTGCCTTCTATTGCCTTTGCTCCACTCTGCCATGGAGACTCAGACTTCCTCCCTCCCTCATGCTGTCTTCAGTCATCTTGGAGCACTGACCCCTGATCTCCATCAAAAACACAGCTGTAAAACTGTATCATTAGAGGTGGACATAATTGGGGCTGAAGTACACTATCTTCCCTCCAACACTATTTTGACTTAACCCCTCTTTCTTTTTTACCTTTTCTTACCATTTCTTACTAGTAGAAAATAGTACATGTCACCTTAAGGCTCCAGGCACTTTCCACCTTCTCAGTCATCCACCAAGACCCTCCCCTTCTTCCTTCACCCATGTTTTATATTCCTCCCCCTGTAACCATGCAATCTCTGTCAATGCCCTGGACCCAGTTATAAGTTATGTTGACATGTCTGCAGAACCCATACCTGCCAATGATCCTATGCCTCTCCCCTGGTAGGCAGTGATTATAAATTGCTTGTTTAGTTGATTATTTGAGTGATTTAGTTGCCAGATACGAAAAAGTATGAATTAATTTTAAAAAAATTTTGCTACTGAAAACAAAACTTAACAAACAAAATGTATTGTTCAAAAGACAAAGCAGCAACTACTTACACTTACACCTATACCTCATCTAGGTAGTTTGGTTTATGAATACTTATATTTCCCAATTCGGAAGTAATTAATTGACAAGGGGGGCTTGATCATGGAAAGATGTAAGTGAATGCACAATGGTAGTACCTCTACCTGTAGATCGAGAGACCCAAGTTCAAGTCCCACCCGCTCCAGAGATCTCTGAACAGGTTGATTAGACATCTGAATTAATGATTAAAAACACATGAAGTGAATGCAGATGAGCTTCCCAACACTTACTATCAGGAAGTTCACACCACCTTTAAATTTCCAAGGAAATTCAATAGCTCATCGTTCTGTCAGGATTGTGAATTTTGATCTCTCACCTGATTACATTCCCCTGACCTCCTTTCTTTCTGATTGTGGCAGCAGCACAGAATCCCATATGTCCATGGTCCTGTTTCCCTACAAGATCTAGCATGTAAATGAGAGAAGAGGAGAAATCTGGGAAAAGATCAACAACAAATGCATTTTTCCATTTCATATTCGAAATATACTGATTTTCTCATAACTCACTGGTAACTCGGGCTTGATTAATATAAAAATGCCATGAAGTCAGGGGAATTTGGAATTGATTCTTGCGATTCTAGTTTGGGCTTAGCAATTGTATTTCTGGACATGTTGAATGTAGAAATTGGATCAAGACCCAATTAGACTAGGCCTGAACCTTTCTATTGATGACTTAATTTCTGATGAACGTAAAAAAAATGACCAGAGGCCTAAAGATACAGGAAGAGAATCACATAACACTCCCATATTTGTACACTTAGTAAAAATGCAAGAAATCAGTGACTGCCATGGTATGCTATTTCTCGGACAAATACACATTTAAAATGGAAACATTGATATTCCGTTACTGTAGCTGACCACAGTGTGTGATCAATTACAATAAATAAATGACTTCTCAGAAAGATCTGTTTTTCATCATATTTAATTTTCCAGTCAGCATCTTCAGCTAAACCCTATGACAAGTCCTAAGCTGTGTGTATCTAAACAAAATGCAACAGGTTGTGCCACGTGTTCATTTAATCTATGCAAATATTTTTGACCCTGGAAATTGGGATGGGTTATGGATAAGGGGTTGATGCCTTATGATTAAGGCATTACTAGTGAGTAGTTGGACAGACCTCCCTCTCTCTTTGAGCACTGTGCCCCGGAGGTCACTGAAAAACACATTTCACAACAGTTAGTCATTGACTGAGATCACCAGAAAAGTGTTACAGCACCTGATAAAGTCACTGATGCCTGGAAGTGGTCTCCTAGAGAATGCAAGAATAGTTTAAAACTATCATGGTTGATATCCATAGACCTTAAATGGAACCCAGGTTGTAGTGCCATTTTTCAGTAACCATCCTTGTTGTTCACTAGGTAATGAAGATCAGTTTAAAAAATAGGAGCAGAAATACACCTTATGGTCCCTTAGACCTGCTCTGTCATTTAATATGATGATGGCTGATATTCTTTCTCAATTGGAGGTTCACTTGATTGCCTCCAGAGCTGACGGGCTTTGACTTAGAAGAGAGAGATTGAGCAGTTTAGGCCTAGACTCTCCAGAGTTTAGAATAATGAGACAGAGTCTCATTGAAGTATAGAAGATGCAAAAGGGGGTTGACAGAGTAGATGTAGAGAGGATGCTTCCTCTTGTTGGACAGTCTAGAACGAGATGCCTTTATTTTTAAGATAAGGGGGAGCAGACCTAAAACACAAATGAGGAGTAAATGCTTAATTCAAAGGGTTGTGAATGTTTGGAATTCACTGCCCCAGAGTACAGTGGATGCTGGGGCATTAAATAAATTTAAGGAGGCAATAGGTTTTTAATTACTAATGAATTGAAGAACCAGGCAGGCAAGTGGAGTTTAGGCTTAAATGAGATCAACCATGATTGTGTAAATTGGCAAAACAGGCTTGAAAGACTGAATTGCCTACTCCTGTTCCTATGTCTTTACGTTCATTTTCCCACCTGCTCCTCATAATCCTTGATTCCCTGTAATCTGAACCTTGAAAATGGCTTTGCTGGGGCTTTGTGTGAAATCTCATTTGTAAGACTCTATTGAGCAATACTTCAACCAAGCTTTCAATGATTTAATCAAACAAAAGAACACAAATGTTGAGATAGGATTTTAAAATATGGTTCTTTATTTTCAACAAGTACATAATTTGGTTGAATTTGTTTGCCACTATACTGAAGGAGAATAGTTAGGAGAGATATTGATTGGCATAAATCTTTTTGTCTAAACAATTTCCTTCCTTTATTACCATGGCTGCAGCTGCCAGAAAATATGATGGTGCAGTAATTAAAGTGGTCTAGCAATCAGAAGAATAGAGGTGAATGGTAAAAAAATTACTGAGTGGCATATTTCTTCTCTTCCTAAACTGACTTAAGTTTTAATCTTGGTAATAAGCTCCAATGGACAAATCTAGGAACACTGAAGGTTAAGAAAATCAATTTTGATACTCATCACTACTGATTATTTCATAATTGGAAAGATTATTGATTAATGGAAAAGTTTAACATTTCAGTTTTTCAAATCTATACTAACAAAGTTATAACTCACTCATCAAACAAATGTTTTAAGGACTGGAGGCCTGTGACGACCAATGTTCCACAGGGATCAGATCTGCATTTTCTTTTGTTTGTCATTTATATAAGTAATTTGGATGAGAAAATAGAATGCATGGTTAGTAAGTTTGCAGAAGACACCAAAATTGGTAGAATTGTAGACACTGAAGAAAGTTTTCTAAGATTACAAAAGGATCTTTATCAAATGGGTCAATGGGCTGAAAAATGGCAGATGGAGTTCAATCTGAAAAAATGCATTTTGGTAAAACAAACAAGGGTAGGGCTTATACAATTAATGGTAAAGATTTGGGTAGTGTTGTAGAACAGAGGATCCTAGGGGCACAGGTACATAATTCTTCGAAGTTTGCATCACATATAGACGGGGTGGTTAAAGAAATGTTTGGCACACAAGCCTTCATCGCTCAGTCCTTTGAGCATCAGAGTTGGGAAGTCATGTTGAGGTTGTGCAGGACATTGGTGAGACCTCTTCTGGAATAGCCCTGTACTGTGTCCAGTTCTGGTTGGCCACATATAGGAACGACATTATCAAGTTGGAGAGGATTCAGAAGAGATTTACCAGGATATTGCTAGGCATGGAAGATTTGAATTATAAAGAAAGGCTGGATAGGCTGGAACTTTTTTTACTAGAGTGTAGGAGGTTGACAGGCAATTTGATAGAAGTTTACAAAATAATGAGAGGGTATAGATAGAGTTAGTGGTAGTTTTCTTTACCCTAGGATGGATCACTTCAAGACTAGCGAGCACATTTCTAAGATGAGAGGAGAGAGATTTTAAAAAGACATAAGAGGCAATTTTTTTACACAGAGGGTGGCTTGCATGTGGAACAAACGTCCTGAGAAAGTGGTAGATGTGGGTACAATTACAATTACAATGTTTAAAAGACATTTTTGGATAGATACATGAAAAAGAAAAGGTTTGGAGGGATATGGGTCAGGAGCAAGCAGGTGGGACTAGTTCATTTTAGGATTATGTTCATGATTGGATCAAGGGTTCTGTTTCCGTGGTCTGTGACTCTATAAGTGGATGGATGGAGACATGATATTTGGCACATAGGTGAAATCTAAGGAAGAATCTTCCCAGCCTCAGAATGATGTGGGTACTATTGAAAAGGTTAGGAAAATCATGTGAGTTGGCCAGTGAGAGGTTTCTTGATGCTAAAAGTAAAAAGTATCACCTTCCAGCTAAGTTTTGCATGGTGACTCTTGCTACTGACAGGGAGCAGCCTAATTTGACGTTTTGGCATGCATTCATATCCCATTATTAACCTCACCTCATCGATATGAAGATTTCCATTCTCCTACCTCTTGGAAAGCCAATTCCTGATGTGGAAGTCAAAATGGTTTCCTGATGATTTCAGCATGCCAGGTGCTCCTCTGAATCTCCAACTTGGGAGACCAGATGCCAACATCTCAGGGCATGTTCCATGGGCAGTGACTGCACTCATGCCTGTCTGCATTTTTCATGTACCAGCCTATCCGCATCATCATAGCATGTCTAATTAACATAAGCTGCCGCAGGTCAATGCTGCACTTTGAAGCAATGCGGCACCTTTTGATTGCAATGCTGCCAGGACATTTACACAGAGTGACAGGTACCAACCTCATGGATTCAACCAGGCTGCATCTCAGACCTACCTGCTCAATTTCTCCACATTCACATACTTTTTGCCTGTCTTGTCACTGTGAGCTGCATCTTAAAGACTCACGGTACTCCTATATTCTAACTCACCTTGAAGTGCAGGGACAAAGTCAGGTAGCTGGTCACACTTGCCAGCAGTGGGCATGTTGCTAACATGACCATGCTACAACAATCTCACACCTGGACCATTGGCTAGTATAAATGATCATATCTTAAAATATAAAGGGAGTGGTCCTCAGTCAAGTAAGGAGAGACATCTTTCAGTCAGTGAGTCCCAACACAATGAGTCAAGAGCAGCATCTGATAGAAGTCCAGAGGCTTGAACACGGTCAGTCAGCCTGTTGTAGTAGTCAGAGTCAGTCCGTCTGTACCTCGACTGTCTGGGATTAGGGCATGGTCAGCCCTGTGAGTTGCCAGTATTATCAATCTGGAAAGTCAGTTCACGAGCTGCACAGAAATGAGTCAGAAGTCTGGTCATTCATCTTTGGCATTGTGCATTTAAAATGATCAAAGGAGTGGTCACAGTTAGTCCTGGGATCTATCCAGTAAACTTCAAGGTGGGTGGGAGGTGTTACTAGGGGCCATTTCTGCCAGAGGGAAGCTGGGGAACGTCACTGTGGATATTGAAGGTAGCATGCTGAGATGCCAACAATTGTGGAAGGGAAACTGAATATATAAGGGAGCAGATGAAGGAACATTGATAATGCCATATTGTAGGGAGGGTCAATCATACCTGGTTGGATGGTGAGACAGTGGTCTACTGTATCTGCCACGTTGACTCTATATTTTTGGAGTTGTGGGGGTGGGGGGTGGGAATGAGGAGGGAGGTGTTAAAGTAGGGAAATGAAGATTTAGATTGATGGATTAGGGAATGTGGAAATGCTCAAAATGAATAGGATCGATGGAGAGAGTTACCAAGAAGGGAATGTAGGAAGACTACCTACTTTATTTTATAAGCACTTGCACCCCTCACTTTTAAATACACCAACAGGGAGCTGTAAACTATAGCCCAGTGTTGCTTTCTTGGTTTGACATTGGTTATTGTAGAAAGTACACAATGGTTCATTGTGTGCATAACCTTTTTTGTGACTGCTTACTTTGAAGCACCAAATGACCTTTTCTTGATAATCTTATATTTCAAGGTGCCTTGTAAATTTATAGAATAAAGGTTGAAATTTGGATGATCTATGATGTTCTCAGCCTCCTCTTCAACATTCAGCCATCATCTCCTCTGGTGCTGACAGATTCTTCCGCAGTTCTGACAAAATGGACACCAAGACCATCAGAAAAGTCATTATACAAGAATAATAAATATCAGAGCAGGAAGCCTTTTGACCAATATTGGAATCAGCACAGCTATGTGGCAGATGAGAGCCTAATGAGCAATTTGTGCTCCTAATTCTGCAATCTGCAAAGCCAGTAATTCTTCCTCCTGATATCTGATCTGCAGTTGCCTTTAGATTCAATCAGTGCTACTTCCATCTCCCTGGATCTGCCCAGACAGGAAAATCAAATGTAGATGAAGAAACATGCAGAATTTTCACAACCAACAAAATAAATTTCAATTGTCAAACTACTTGTCCTTTTGTCCATTTTAACCATATTTCTGTGGCAAGTACATACATGCTAAAATTATTATGGCACTATGGGAAATAAAAATAGGAGGCACAAATGTCACTTTTGGTGTAGGTGAGGAAGTGTTCCATGCAAATGAGGTGACAGTGTAAAGAACATGCCAAGTTTGTGGTGTCACTGACTACAGTTAGTGACATCGCGTGAGCGAAGATGTCACGGGCAAAAGTGAGTGAGGCACTTGTTCAGGGATGGGCACAGTAGCAGAGATAGAATAATGAGGTGTCAGGTATCAGAGAAAAAAAATGCTGCCTCTTCCGCTGTCAGAGTACAGAAGGTCATTGCCTTTCTTCCCGCAGAGTTGGATATTCATCCAGATGGCTGAGACTGCTCTAATCCAGGTGGCAACCTCAGACCAGACTGGCATGGTCTGGTCTCATGGTCTCCAATAATGGTCCTTGGGAAGACAAAGTCATAGCCATGGGAATAGCCATGGGCACCCACATGGGTCCCAGCTATACCTGCCTCTTCGTTGAAAATCCAAACCAAAGGAGTAGCCATGGGCACCCACATGGGCCACAGCTATGCCTGCCTCTTCGTTGGAAGCCACCAGGACAGAACCCCACTGGTCCTCACCTACCACCCCACCAACCTCCAGATACAACGTATCATCCTTCGTCATTTCCACCACCTCCAAACAGACCCCACCACCAAGGATATATTTCCCTCCCCACCCCTATCAGCCTTCCGGAAAGACCACTCCCTCCGTGACTCCCTAGTCAGATCCACACCCCCACCAACCAAATCTCCACTCCCAGCATCTTCCCCTGCAACCGCAAGAAATGCAAAACTTGCGCCCACACCTCCCCCTCACTTTCCTCCAAGGCCCCAAGGCATCCATCCATATCCATCAGAAATGCACCTGCACCTCCTGCGTCCGCTGCACCCTATGTGGCCTCCTCTATATTGGGGAGACAGGCCGCCTACTTGCGGAACATTTCAGAGAACACCTCTGGGACACCCGCACCAACCAACCCAACCGCCCTGTGGCTGAGCACTTTAACTCCCCCTCCCGCTCCACCAAGGATATGCAAGTCCTTGGCCTCCTCCATCGCCAGACTATGGCAACATGACGTCTGGAGGAAAAGCACCTCATCTTTTGCCTAGGAACGCTCCAACCACAAGGAATGAATGCAGATTTCTCCAGCTTTTTCATTTCCCCTCCCCACACCTTTTCTCAGTCCCAACCCTCAGACTCAGCACCACCTTCTTGACCTGCAATCTTCTTCCCTTTTATCTTAGCCTGCTTGGCACACCCTCCTCAGTCCTGAAGAAGGGCTTATGCCCGAAATGCCAATTCTCCTGTTCCTTGGATGCTGCCTGACCTGCTGCGCTTTTCCAGCAACACATTTTTCAGCTCTGATCTCCAGCATCTGCAGTCCTCACTTTCTCCAAGACAAAGTCATATGTCTACACCATCCCATCCAGTGGGATCTCCAGGTCCCTGCCAGCCAAGCGAGGTGCAAATTTCCCCCATCAGAATTATTATCTGCCCAGTTTCCATGTTGTGTTCTCTCAATGTTGAGCTTGTTCATTATGATATCTCGCTAAATGTTTATGAAGCAAGTTGAGCAATCATCAAGGCATTCAACATTCAATAATTTCCCCTAATTAACAATTTGTCACTACCTAGCGAGAAACCCTTCATGCTGCTTGTAAAAAACATAAAAGATAGAGCAAGTTGCTCCAACCATCAAGATAGGCTTTGCCAAACTTCTCATCTAATTCTGACATAAAGCTCACCAAACTCTACGTCACTCAGAGCCCTAAAAAGGTCTGTCTCCCGTCTTTCAATCCTTTCCTGATGCGTATACTCAAACATTTCCAGCATCATCTTTAAAGTTTCTCTTCACCCTCTCCAATTTCTCTATAACCTTTTTACAATGTGACGACTGGAACAGCATGTAATCAACTTAATTTTAGTCCAACTAAAGTTTGGCACAGTTTTAGTATAACTTCCCTTCTTTTTGGTACTACACCTTTTAATATACAGCTTTGTGTTTGGTTCCCATTTATTTAATGGCCTTACTAAACTATGATGCAACTTTTATTAACTGATGTATTTTTACTCCACAATCCTTTTGATCCTTTATCGATGTACACTTGCATCTTCCAAGTAATAAGTGATGTCCTGTAATATATAGGACCTTACATTATTTTTATTGAACTTCATTTGCCAGTTATTTGCCCATTCTGCAAATCTATTAATGATGCTGCAATTTTGTTGCACTCCTCCTCTGTATTGACTATTCCTCTGTGCCCAAAAATTTTGTGTTATCTCCAAAGTTCATATCATCCACATAAATTATGTACAGCAGTGGACCCACCATCAATTCCAATGGAACCCCACACTCAAACCTGCTTCCAATCTCCAACTCTTTCTGTTTTGAAGCCAGCTACTAATCAATGCTGACAGTTTGGTCAGCATCTGAGGAGCAGGAGAATCGATGTTTCAGACCGGAGCACTTCATCAGGCCTGAAACATCGATTTTCCTGCTCCTCGATGTTGCCTGACCTGCTGTACTTTTCCAGCAACACACTCTCAACTATTAATCTGTTCTGCCACTCCTCACTCCATATCCTCTGACTTATTCACAGTCTATTTGGGGGATTCCTTGTCAAAAGTCTTCCAAAAAATCTGACGCATTCCATTTTCTGCACTGTCTACTCTATCTGTTACTTTCTCAAAATGCCTCAAAGAGATTGGTTAAGCAAAATTTTCCCTTTTATTCTTCATTTTATCAATCATGCTTTTTTCTTTCCAGAGTTAGGACGACCGTGACACCCACGACTGAAAACAACATATTTCAGTACATCGAAATAAGCAGACAAGTCAGTCCACTCCCTTGTAAAGTACTCGAATATCAGCCAAAAATTGGAAACTTCAGAAATGGGCACGAGCAATAGCCCAGCTATTAACCCGTAAGTAGTTCACAATCCCTTAAACAGTAGTGGTAAGGGCCATTCATTTTCTTTTACATTGTGTTCAGCTAAGACAGGACACGAGCTGAAGTGTGGAACTCAAAAATCGCAATGCCAATATTATTCGGAATCTGCCCACTCCAAGTCCCCTGTCTCATATGTGCATGCATGTAAGCCTCTTCACCAGGACGATGCACAGCTTTCTTTCCACTGGAAATATCCCCACACATCTCCTATTTTCAAGTCTTAGATGGAACATGGCCCTTCCAAAGTAGCCATGGCAGAGCTGAATTTATTCCCAATCAAGCACAGAGATGTCTCCTTGACTTTCACATAATGAAGGCAAAAAAGGAGAGTAAAAAATACAATGCTAAGTCTGGAAGGCACTTTCAATCGGTGCAATTTCCATGAAAGCTGCGCATTATAAAATATCGCGTAACTAGCACAAACATGGTTTTACATCATTTTCAAGAAACCCCATAATGGTACATTTTCTATATCTCTGTCTAATATCATATGGTCATTGTAAACAAAGTAATGATTTGCAAAGTGCTTTTCAAAGAAATATGCAATACACTGCAACTTGGAAATTGTGACATCTTTCATACACTCCTGTGGTCTATTTAAATCTTTCAACAGATTTTCATCATAATGAAAATGTTGAGCAATAAAGAATTGTGCAATCTCAATCAAGTTACTATAGATATAGTTTGAAGAACTTTAGTGTGCAGGAGAGTGATAGAAATCTTCAAAAGATTTATATGTCATAGTGCTCTGCCATGGTTTGATTAGGTAGTACAGGTACTTGTCCATATCCACAATATATGGCATTTCCAAAACTCCTACCTTGATTTCCAAAATTTACAGTGTAAAACCAATACAAGTATGGGCTACTTAAGAGAGTGAATTTATCATTGCTGGATCTTTTACCACCTGACATGTTTTCTACAATCTTTTTTACTGCCTCTTTAGATTGGAGATGGAAGTATGATAAAGCAGGCTAGGTTCAGGTTACTTTTCACTTACTGCTCCTCGTTTCTGCTACATCAACAGCATTTTCTTTCCTTGTTGCTGTTTTTTTTTCCGAGTTGGCTCATTTCTGACAATGTTAATAATCCCTTGTATATCGCTTTTTACAGTATGATTTCTGACATCCAGCCCAGCAGATTCAAAAGGACCAGGCAGGTTTCTGGGGGAGTACTTTAGATGCAGAAATGCCTTGAAGACAGCAATTTATTATATTTAGGACAGTATGACATTCCACTTCAAGGAAATGGCCTCCATACATATTGGGGAGGGTTTGTGGTTTTGGGTGGGTAGGGGGGATGGATGGGGGATGGGGAGGTTGGTTTGAAAGAATGTCTCTGTGTTTTTAGAATAGACATAAAGATAGGAGGCAGCATAATGAAGGCAGGAGGATAATGGATACTGGAAGAATTTTGCCTGAGGCTATGTGGCTGCTTTTCCTACTACTGCATAACTAGTATATTTATAATTCAAATACCTAGTTTTAATAATTAACTACTACCGAATATTAAAAACAAAATGTTCAGAAGATTATGCACTGATATTCAGGCACACTGCAGTCAAAATGTCTACTGTTAAAATATAAATAGAAAAGGATATAGAGAGGACACAAGCAGCAAATGTTCTGGGGCAAAAAATTGACAAAAAATCTTATTGCAAAATTGTACATAAATGGCTACTTTAATTTTTCTCCAGTCAGAACCCACCTTTGTATTGCATGGTTTTTTTTAAGTCTGACTGGGGAAAGCATTGCAGCAGTAAGATTTTGTTCTACCTTACATTAACAATAAGAGCTCACTACCTACACAAATAAGAGATTCGTTTAGCAATCTGTCAGAGTTATAATTTTGCTTATTTCTTTAGGGAAAGGTAACCTTAATTTATCTTTCATACTAAAAATTTCAGGGCTTATGCTAATGCTAAAATGAGTGCTTTACGTTTCAAGCTGAAGGTCAATTCCAGGCTCAATTTTAAGGGCTGAGTTTTGGCTATGGATCATTCTTATCCACAGCTCAGCTTAAGGATCTAAGCTTAAATGGTCTTCTGTAAAACGCATAATAATCAGCATTTCTCTTTACTAATGAAACAATTAAGAGGAACATCATTAAACTTCTCACTTACACAATGAAGGTTACATTTTCATAAACTAAATGATACTCACCAGAGCTTGGCTGGCTGATCCATTAATGGTCATTCTTACATAAATACGTGTTCCATTTCTACCTATATTGATGGAAAGAAAATTCAAGATAGTGTGAAACACCTTGTAACGCATTTTCATATAAGGTTTCCAAACACTTTTTTGGATATATAACTTTCTGGGTTGAAACTATTAGATGCTTATTGTAGTTTGTGACCCAAGTTGGAAAAGACTGGGGTTAAAGTCTCAGCTTTAAAGAATTGAGGCAAAGTTATTTGAAAATTCCTCTAATTCCCTTCTTTTGAAATACAAATATTGATTATATAACCTCAAAAGAATGTCCACAATATGAAGGTGACTATCATTTTAATTGACTAATTTCTACAGATCTAAATAACTCTATCCATGGTTATATGATCATTTGGACTATTAGAGTTGGAACAAAATCAGGAAACAGCAAACTTATGAGGCAGCTCAACTTTCTCCTTATCTGACATCCATAAACATGCATGCATTTTGCAATACAAGCATTACATAATGATCAGGAATCAGAAACCTGACTAATACACTCTTTTGGAGTCCAGAGATGCTGAAGCCAATTACTGCAGTCCCACAATCAGCCCAACTGAGACCAACTAACTCGGTACAGAACAGAGAGTGAACCATAGGTCTTCCTGTTGTTTATGGCTCAGCATCACACCATGTGGTACATTTAACCACTAGATCTTTAAAGATGCCTGAAACACTTCCAATTTTACTTTCTGTAAAACAGTATTTAGTAAGGTCAACAACTGGACAACAGTTCTCAATTTTCACTTGAATGCATTCAAACTATTCTTCTAAAGCACTCTTAAGCAGGTTAATTAACTGGAATAACATGAAAAGTATTCTTAGCAGTATATTTGCTTGCTGAGGACAAACAAGGACACAAATAGGAAAAAAAAGCCTTGAAATTTTGGATTTTGTTTAGTCAACATTGTAACTATAACTGCATCCAATTAGTCCTGCTCTTTTTCCTAATTATATGATTTTTGTCATCTCAGTCAGGGCAAGAGAATTCTCCCAGAATCTGTATGTTCTGCACACTTCTTGAAATATGTTATGGCCAGGTGAGGAGGAATAAAGTGGCTTCCTTCCTTTCAACTTCCTTGATTGGCTGTAACAAAGATTTATGTTCTTATACCTTTCTCCAATTGAAATATAGTTAACAATAAGAAGCCAATTAAAGGGTTTGCTTGAGTGAAAAAAAAAGTGGTTTTATTACCTGCTTAGGCTGAGAAAAATAATAAGAGATGCCACTTCAAACATCCACAGGTATAAAGTTGAAAAGACGTAGTGTCCATTACAAAATGAATATGGACTTTAAAGCTCTTAGGGTGTCCTTGAGGCATAATGGTTTTAATCTGAGATCACGATTGCTTAATTGGTATCGTGTACCCTCAGAGACAGCAAATGCTTCCATTGTCTTTTATGAAGTTTCTTTTTAGTTAACTCTGTCAAAGTGCACTCTTCTTCCTGAGAGGGAGAGTGAAAACTTTCTTCCAACTGGTTCAAGTCAAATATCCATCACCCCAGCCAAAAGCAGCTGACAAAAAAATTAAGATAGTTGGCTTTTCCAATTTCAGACTTCACTGTTTCCAAGCTTATCCTGTTGGTGTAAATCAAAATAGCAGGTGAGGTTTTCTTTCCACTTGACTGGATGGACACGTTCCAGTCAGAATTTTCCCATTTTCAGTTAAAGTGTTTTGTTGAATGAAATTTATGGTGCCTGATCTACGATGGTCTGCAGTGTCTTTTCTCATACAATCTTTTGCTCTTCACCTCATTAGTTACGCACCAAGCCTTTTGGACAGCTTGATGTTGATCTGTAGGTCTGACTGTTTCAAATCCCCAGACTGCAAAGGCATGGATCCCTGGACTTTGGTAGGACTGAATACGTGACTAACCTTGGCCAACCATCCAGATCGGAATTGGGTGAGCTCCTTGACTTACTGTGGAGTTTCCACTAACTGACTGAAGCTTTCTTTCACTCCACCTTTGACTTTCAAACAGCCATTTGCTTGAAGCACATGCAGTGTGTAAGCTACCTTAAAGCAACATGTCAGCCCTCCCCCTTGCCTATCCAGTGCTCTCCACCATGTCAAGCCACCTGCCTCTCTCTTGCTGTGCTTAAAGACAATGGAAGCCACAAAGGCTGGCAACCCCCAATTAAGCATAAAGTGTGAGCTCGAAGAAAGCAAGCTAAAAGCCATAAAATGCATCTGGAAGACATGGATGCATCGCCTGTGTGTCCCTGCATGCAAAACAAGCCAGCATACAAGGTGTAGCTACTGACCTCCAAAGCAAAATATTGAACAGTGAAAGTAGTGTGTAAGTTGTTCTAAGAGCAGGCATGATGCAGTAATGAGGCTCAATGTTTGCCGTTGCTGACATGTGTAGATGGAGAGACAGGAGGATAGTGGTCAAGAAGTATGCAAGAATATGTCTGGAAGATGGTGGGACAAGCAATTAGCAAGCTGCATCTACCAGGTAATCATTCTCCTCTACCTGCCAGGAATTGGTTTCTGATAGTTTCTCAGGGAAGAAAATAACTGGAAGTGACATATACATAAGGCAAGTTTGGCTAATCATGAGATGAAAATGCACAGAAATAATGTAATTGCTGCTCAACAGTGAGACTCTGAAGTCACCATTTAAAATTGGAAAAATATTTCTTGTTGCCGAGATTCAAGTTTTTCCACTGTCATGGTATTTTTCCAAATTTCTTGCCAATGTCCGCACCACATTAAACAGTGGCTAATTTTACGCAGTGTCTTTTGATAAACTGTTAATTTTGGTTAAGGTAATTTTGTTTCTTCCATGGTGGTGGCACGAAGTTTAGCTTAACAATGCGATCAGCTGATAGTTGGGGCCATTTTAATCCAGTACTTTTCCTTTTAAAAACCATTTAAGTCCATGGAAGTGCCATGTATTAAAATTAAACGATGGCATTTGAAAATCAATAGTCCATTTTTTGATCAGTATTGTGGCAGAGAGCACACAGTACATGTTTCCAGGCCTCTGAATGCATTCATGCTGCCAAAAAAAAATGCTCACACCAGATTCAACAGTGAGTTGGAAAACAAATCATCCTATCCTTCTTTGGAAATCTTACTCAGTGTATTCATTATAACAAGGAGGATCAGTTAACACTTGATAAATCTGACCAATAGATAGGGAAAATGTGGCTATCCTCTTTGAATAGCATCATGGTTTTGTTGTGCTCACTTGTGCCCACATGCATGGATCTTTACCTTGACATTGTCTAAATTTTTACTGAGAAGAAAATTGAACAGCGGTTATGTGAGGAAACTGTACATTTCTTTTTTTATTGTTCATATAAATCACAATGTAAATAACATGCTATTTGTGTTATCCCAAAGTTCCTTTACTACTTTTCTTCTCAAATTAACTACTTTTGTAATTGTTTGGTAAGTCATATCTGCTGTAGTGCAAACAGATATCAAGTGTCATTCCTTGTGACTTTAGATTACCTCAGTGTAAAGAGCAAAAAGGAACAGATGAAACCTGACTGCCATATGCTATAAAGAGTGGAGGTGAAGGAGGTGCGAGTTTTTTTGTTTGAGTGACAGTCCTTTGGTGCAGAAGATCAGCTTATTATTTCAGTTACATTATGTGTCAAATTCATCATTTCTAGGATGAAACGCTCCTTTATTTTGAAGTATCTTAACGCCTTCCATTGCCTAGTTTTGAAATTACATAAAGCATCGGAAAGAATAGCTGACACCCTCAACCAATTAATCAAGCAATTTAACTATTGCAGTTAATTTGTTATGCATCTTGATATCTAGTTTTTGAACATCTCAATGCTGAAAAGAAATTTAAAGCAAGTTACGATGCTTTCAAATGATGAAGATAAAACGCAAAAATATCAGAATGGTCCATTATACTTCAACAATCCTGTGAAACTTGACCTTAGTTTCTGCGGCATGTATCATAATACTCTAGGTACATATTGCATAAAGGAGAATTATGGAAATTTATTTGCGCCGCATCATTTTTCATATACCTGTGATACTTGTCTCAATGTAACTGAGGTCAGCAGGAAGATCTGATTTATAGATTGTTTGGTGGCTGTTCAAATTCATTTCACAATCTTAAGACATGATATGTAATTTGATTGGGGTAGTGTAGGTGGAAATAGACTGAGCTCTGCAGATTTTTCCCCTTTTCTCTTGTGTTTAAACCTTCATTATATCTCAAACTTAGATATTATGGTTGTGAGATAAACACAATTGCCAGGATTAATTTGCTGGAGTGGTCAATAATAGCTAACACATGGATAATATTAGATACTTCTAAAAGTATGTATGTCACAGTATTTGTAGTGCCTGCTGTTGATCTAAATTTAGTTCTCCAGAAGCGAGGTTATAAGACCTATTGTTTCTGTGCCGAGAGCAATTAGTTCCTTTTAATTTCAAGCCCTGCGCTTCATCCAGTGGCCTTGCTGAGAACTGACAAAATTCATCCAACCATAAGATTAGTTCTCTTCACCACAATAAATTCACTTCTAGAACCTAGTCTGGTGTAGTATTTATATCTGAAATATCAGCCTCAGCTATGCAGGAATCACACAAAAAAAATTGATTTTTAAGATAATCTTCCATTAGATGTCGGCATCATAAGCAAGGCCAGCTTTTAGTCTCCAACTCTTAATTGGTCAAGGAATTTAAATTGTTCAAGTGCCATGATTTTGCACCTGCTGCAACCTGACATCCCTGTTCTTTAGCTGCAGTTAAAGCTTTTGGCATCCCCTGGTTGTTGAAGGTGAGGAATTCAGAAATGGCAATTCCATTGAATGTTATAGGATGTACTTAGCTTCTCTGATTGGAAGTGGTCGTTACTTGACACTTGTGTGACACACATGCTACCTACCACTTATATTGTCCAGGTCTCACTTCATAGGCTGTCTCATTATATAACATGTTTTGAATCAGACAGAACTCTGTGCAATCAATGAATATCTGATCCTGACCATATGTTGGAGGGAAATTCATTAATGAAGCAGCTAAATATACTTGGGCTAAAGAATTTTTACGTCATTCCGATGATAATTAATATTATCAGGATTTCTTCAAGCCAAATTCTGCCAAATACTGTCTTGGTGTCAAGGGTTATCATTCATACTTCATATTTGGAATGTATCGTTTTTATCCATTTTTGGCCCAATCCTGTAATTCATTTTGGAAACAAGGGATAATAGTAGAATCTAAGCAGAGAATTGGTAAACAGATTATTGCTGATTAAGTGTCATTTGAAATCATTTTCTTCAATACCTTCCATCATTTTGGTGATGATTTAGGATTGAGTGGTAAATGGCTACATTTGAATTGTCCTTATTTTTGAAGACAGGACACACCTGGGCAATTTTCCACATGGAGAAAGTGAAAACTGCAGATCAGAATCAAAACGTATTGCACTGGAAAGCACAGCAAGTCAGGCAGCATCCGAGGAGCAGGACAATCAACATTTCGGACATTTGTCCTCCATCCACGTGGTTGGGTAGATGTCAGTGTTGTAATTATATTGGAATATCTTGGCTTGTGGCATATTCATTGTGGAACACAAGCTTTCAGCAATGCAGCTGGAATATTGTTGCAGCCCATTACCTTTGCTCTGTCCATTATATTCAGCCATTTCTTGGAATCATATGGAGTAACTTCAATTGCCTGGAGTCTATGATCCATGATTTGTGATGTTCAGAGGAGACAGAGATCGATCAGCTATTCAGCATTTAATCTTGAAATGACTGCAGTTGCTTTTGCTTTGTCCTTTGTATTTATGGACTGGGATCTGCTACAGTTCAGGATTTGGATGTTCAAAGAGTCTCTTCCTGTTTGATTGTCTAGTACCATTCATGCCTAATGTGGCAGGGTTTTTGAACTTTGATCTGATCTAGTGGGATCACTTCTCTCTGACTATACCATGCCGCTTCCCCAGTTTAGTGCTGTTATATGAATTGCTTGCCATTACTTCATCCTGTTGTAAGACTAATTTGGTCGATTCACTACCACCATCCGTTTTCAGGTTAGGGATCTAGAGTGGTTGCTTGGTTTTGTGTGGCAGAAGAAAACTTATTGGGTAGTCTAAGAGAGGGGACTTTTGACTTAAAGGTGAGGCAGTTTATTGCATGATAGGAAATATATTCAAGTAAAATGATATGAAAGACATCATTACAGAGACTCTGAGGAAGACACAGACAGTAACACTTATTCCTTTGATATCCTGAGCTGTTTTCCCACCAAGCCGACATGATGTCATCATACTGGGTGGTATTGAATGCACCTTCCAACATTAACCCTTTCTGACCCTTACACCCTTATATAATATTTCTATAATCAGTGTTATCATTTCATCAGGATGCCTGGTGCTGCTTCTGGCAAGGTCTGATACACGCTCACTCATTGATTCAGAATTGGTGGGTTACTAGTAATGGCAGAATGAGGGATGTGTTGGACAACAAGATTATGGAGTATGGTGCAATATAATTTTGCTGCTGTTGATGAATACACAGTTTTAAGATGCTACATCTGGAATATATTTATCTCATTTACCGATGTGGTAGCATCATGCAACATGTTGGAGGGTTCCCTTTGTGTGGAGATGGGACTTTGCACTAGAATCAAAGTGATCCTTACTATCAGGGAGAGATGGATCTCTGAAAGTTGGCTTTACAATCAGTCAGTATGTGGGTTTTTCACTCTTGTTGGTTTTTTCACCAAGCGGCAGAGGTCCAGGTTGGCAGGTATAGTATTTAGGGTTTGGTTAACTATAGTGCCAACAAGCCATCCTTGGTGATGGACCTTAAAGTTTCCTATCCAGATGATTCCTCTGCACTTGTTGCTGTTGATGCTTCTTTCACATGGTGTTCAACATGGAGGAGCACCGTTTCAGATGAGGAAGGGCAGTCACTAGCAAGAGATGTCCTTGTCCATGTTTGTTTTGATACTATGAGTCTTCATTGGGTGCAAAGTCATTGTTGTAGAATCCCAAAGTTACGCCGCTGAGACTGTATATCATTGTGCTGTCACTTATATTCAGTCTGCCCTTTCAACAGTGGAGAACATACTTGAGGATGGTGATGGTGAAATTTGGAACATTGGCTGAAATGTACAATTGGTTAAGCATGACCATACCAATCTCTTTGTTGACGAAGCTTTGGAGCAGCTTTCCCCAATTTTGACACATGCCCAGATGTTTTTAAAGAATCTTTTGAAGAGCCAGCTGGCCTCTGTTGTCCTATTGCATCTGGTATCTATGTCAATATGGGATAGCCTATTTAGTTAGATCCTTATAAGGAAATTTCAGATTTGATACAACTGAGTGAGGTGCTAATCTATTTCAGAGGGTAACTAAGAGGCAACTCATTGCCTAGAGGCACAGATAGGCCAGACTGGGTAAGGATGGCAGATTTCCTTCTTGTAAGGACTTTAAATGAACCAGATAGTTTGTTTTCACAACAAAAAGTATGCAGGGCTGTAGGCAAACTATGGCACTAGTTTTTTATTCCGTATTTATTTAACAAATTGATATTAAATTCCACAGTTGTTGTGTTGGGATTTGAACATATGCCTCTAAATCATTAGTCCAGACCTCAGGATTATTAATTCAATAATGTAACCATTCTGTTACTGTACCTTTTATACGCACATTAGCTCCTCACTATTGTGCTCTCTGTCACAACTTCTAGCATTAAAAAAAAGATTTGTGCCCCATCTCCTCTTTTAGAGGAACCACACATAAAGATAATAATTTTTGCAAGCCTTGCAAAATCTTGGGTGTGTTTCTGGCCAGAATTGTTTACTTCCTAGTAATTACTACAGGCAATTTTTTTCCTGTTTTAAAGTGTTTTGTTGCATGAGTTTCATGATGCCCAGTTTGCCACAGTTCGAAGCAATTTTTCTCAGACAATTTTCTGCTCTTTACTCATTAATTATGTAATTGGGCTCTTTGGTGCTTTCTTGGGAAACAGCAGGAAGAGCTCGCCACTGACGGGGTCTTCTGATGTTCACACCACTGCAGCCATATTTAAAAGCAAGCTGCACAGCACTTCAGGAACTGACTTTTACACTGTAGTACTGCACCATTATCCCCAAGGACATGATCCAGAAAGGCACACTAGCTCATCGTTTTGTGGACCAGGAGCCACAGGATAGAGTGCTAAAGAAAATGGCTATTCCCTTCCTACAGACAACCAAAGGAGGCCACATCACCAGACACAGGCAGGCTGGACCCAGGCAACAGCACAAGTCAGTGTTGTGTAAAGGATTAAATGGAATGCACAACAGGATACGAATAAAGTCAATGATCTTCAAAGCTCTGCAAGGGTAAGTGTCAACATTTTCCCTCTGCTACCTCACACTCACCGAATTATTTCATGTTTAAGAAGGAAGTCACAAAACATTTTATTGACATTGAGATTCAGATTTTTGTCAATCTTGCCATTAATTTCTCAGCTTTCTCATCATTACCCATACTCACTGAGGAGGTGAAAATTTCAGCCTTCCTTTTAAAAATATTTCCATTGTGAAACACTGAAATTTTTACAGCATGTGGTAATATATTAACATTTAGAGATATTATTTTAAAACAAATAAAATGCGCATTGATTTCTTTTGTGAATCATCTGCATATTCATCCAGTTCAAAGGTCATCCTATGGTCTGTGCTGCTCAGTCTCACACCACTTTATTTATTTATACACGAAGCATTAGGGCAAGTACTTTTCACAAGTGTTTCTGTATCTGTTTACAGAGGCAAGATTAAAATAATAAACTGAACTGCAGATAAATATGTGACTTTCATTTGCCAGCATTTCAAAGTAACTTGCTAAGAATGCCTGGAAACACACAAACACTGCATGCTGGCACAGTGTTGTTGAACTGTTAATGTTTGGAGCAATACGATCACACAACATGAAATAGGAAATATCCTATTGGGCGGTATCAAAGCTTAACCAGGAGACATAAATAATGGTATGAAACAAATGAATTCCAAATTAGTATCCAGCTGTACGAACTAAACTCTGGTGTTTTCAAACACTTAAATGAACCTACCTGCACATTTCATGCTATTGTTATCTCTGCAACAAGAAAAGACCTAATGAAAATCTGAGGGAGAGCCAGTCTACTGGTCAGATTCCTCTTCCCACATGTTCCACAGAGTACAAACCTATTGACCAAAGTTGTTTTGCCAAATGTATCACATTCCACAACACATCTGTAAATCAGTCCTGAAGAAAATTCACTGGACGCTAAATGTTAACTCTGCTTTCTCTCTACTGCCAGGCCTGCAGAGTTCCTCCAGAAATGTCTGTTTTCATTTCAGATTTCCAGCATCCACAGTTCTGTGGTTTTTTTTGAGAACTGCAAATATCTTTGATAAATGAATGCTAGAGACCTATGATCACGTAACCTACACTGCTTCCCACATGCTAGCCATGGCAACAGAACACAAAGCCCCCATCTTACTTACAAAGTAGGATGTAAAGCTAATTTTCAATGTGAGTGTTCAGAATTAGAATTAGCTTTATCATCATGTTTATTCAAGTACAGGAGTATAGTGAAAAGGTTACAGTGGTGCCTCACATGGCACCATCTTAGATACAAAGCACCTAGGTACAAAACTTAGAATCAAAATAGAGAGATAAAGAAAAAATGTTACAGCTTTTCATAGCATAAGTTAGAAACAAAAGAAATAAAGTTACATAAATGAAAATAAAATGCATAGGCAAATTCTCAGTGCAAAGCTGTATCATTTGGTTTGAAACTGAGAGACACAGACCACAGGATGATTATAAAACATGTAGAATTTATAGACAATTTGCAAAATGCAACCAATAGAAACTTTATGAACAGTCTAAATATCACTAAATATTTAAATATTACCTTGTCCTGTCAAAACATTTCAAAGCACTTCACAACAAAATACTTCAGAAATGTAATAATTGCTATGTGCAAATAAGTGACAGCATTCTGAGTCAGAAACACCCTGAAAGTACAGAATTAGTCACATTCTTGTGGTATTAATTGGGAATGAAATTTTGGCCAGACATTGGTAGAACTCTCTACTCTTCTTTAAAAGAGTCACAAGATGTACTATATCTACATGAGTCATCAGAATAAGCAGATACTCATCTACAAAGGATTGAAAACTTAAGGGTTCATTTAACAGATAGCAACATTTCTGATTTATCTTTGATAAATTAAATATCCATCTACTGTAATTTTTGTTAACATAATTTCTCAAATGATAACAGCCAAATTAAACACAACTAACAAGAGTAGATTATCACTTAACCCAATGATTAACAATGTAACCCAAGTGGTTCCAGACCAATGTCTATTGAACAAACAAGGGAACTCCACTGGGAACCTGTTGAATGAGAAAACTATGCTAACGAGTGATCTGATCTCACAACTGTTAAGTGCTAAAGTCAGAATGGATCTTGAAGGTCACAAGTTAAATATTTTGAATATTCAACTGATCCCCGAGGGATTTTATATTTCTTTAATCATACTTCTGAAGCTTTCTTTGAATTTGTTTCAGGTATTTATTGGCACAGTTGGTAGAATTATAGGCAATGAGTTTCAAAGATGTAAAAGAAGTCAGGGACGTTTTCAGAAATTCAATCAGTTGGGTCACTGTTTCAGGATGTAAATGACAGAAATAAACTAATATTAACAGCAAGGGACCAAGGAGAAACATATATAAAGGAGCAGCACTGACAGAGGAACTTGAACCATGTGAAACCTGAACTCGGATCGACAATTCACAAATAACTTTGGTGAATGGCTACTGGAAGTGTAATCCCACCGGAGTTTCACTCCATGGATGATTTTGAATCAGAGTTGATCTGTTTCTACATAGAACAAAATGAAGTGTGGCGTTACAGAAAAAGACAAGACCTGAGTGCAATGAAGTCTGAGTGTGAACTTGATGCAGGTGGGAATTTGGTGCGGGATGGACACAAGGGCTGGTGAGGAGCTGTTTTTTTTGTACATTTACATATTTAGCCTCCAGAAGTCAGTAAGTGCACAATAGGTGATTGTTTGGTGAGTTTTATTTTATCTCTCTGAATCCAGACAGTAGTTTAAACACGTCCTGGAAAAGTACTGCATTTAATATATAGCTCAATTTGTTAAATTATTGGTTTACTACAGATATTTGAGTGATATTTTGAAACTTGACCAAAACTAGTTCAAGTAAGCACAATAAAGATGCCAGTAATGCGGTGCATGGCAGCTGAAACATGTGGGAACCAGTAGATATCTATCTCATGACTTCAAGTTTGATGCTTACTGATCCATGGAATTTTACGCTTGATGGCTATTGGATACGACTAAAGATAGAGCTTTAAGTGTCGATGCCATATCTTTGTATATGTATGTACTGTACTGATGTCCCTCAGATAAGAGATATCATGGCTGAAGATGAATTTGTCTCAACTATGGTTGACCATTGCAAATAAACATAACTCCTGCTCCAGTATCCATTTACATGCTCAATGTCCATTGACTAACGTTTCTGCAATCCAATAACTTCCACTTGAATCTTGGTCAGGAGAAGCTTTTCTGTATTATTAATATTGTTAATACCTTGGATTTTTTTTTAACTTTTGTAAGGTGTCCTTTTATTTCTGAAATATAAACTTCTTGCTACATCACGATACTTTAAAATGACTTATCTTTTTACAAATATGGCACTCTACAGTTCTGGCAGAACAATCGTCATGCTGATGCTGTCTTTAACCACCACACCAAAAACACTCAGTTATGGCACTTCCTCTGTTTCTGTGCAGTCACACTCTTACTCCAGATCTCAACACAGAGTCAATCATTTTTTTCTCAATAAGTTTCTCTGTCAGCTCAAGTTACTACCCAGTTCTATTTTCCAACTTGCACTTACCTGATCAATTGAATAGCTTTCAACAATGTCAAATTATCTCCTTGACAACAAAGAATCCAACAACATGATGGTTTGGTCGTGTTAATTCATTCTTTAAATTTGCAAGTTGGCAATTTTCATCAGCCAGTATAAATCACTAACAAACAAATCAACGCATTTCTTCTAGTCACCGAGTACACTTAGTAAATTTGTCCACTCAACAAGGGTGATTTTTCAAAGATTGAAGTAAGCATCAAATGATTTTGTTACTTCATCAAATAAAGTTGTTTCCTTGTCTTAGTAGGATATCACTTGCACCATCCTTTGCTTGCAAGATCTGCTCCTTGCTGAGCTTTGTAGCCAATCCTGTTAGGCTGTGGTCCCTTGTGAACCTCCAGTTCCAGCTAACCCTGACCTGGGCCTGCAACATGTTCAAAGCACTTTGGTAATGGCACTAACTCCTCCATTCCTTAAACTTTCTTGTTGCAGCTCTCCACATGCTGTTTGATCACAAGCTGCTCTTCTTTCCTGCTGCTATCATATACTATAGTTGTGTCAAGGAGAGAGGTTGGAAGCAAATGGTAGGAAACTCAGGTCTTGAAATTGTCCAATATGTCTGAGGTTCTTGAAACTTATGCAGACAAGAGCAAGGACTACAGGGAAAATGGACAATCTGGCCATGGCACCATAATGGAAGAGCCATTCAAGAGGCAGGGGTACAGAGTTAGGATTCAGTAAGTTTAGAGGGAGAGATCCTATTCTCTGCAGCCAAGAACAATTTGCAAATTCAATCCTGGCTGCCCAGTGCCAGGATTAAGGACGTCTCCTCATTCTGGAAAGGAACTTAGAAGTGAAAGAGAATGATCCAATTGTTATGGCCCGTATGAGCAGTAATCATATTAGTGGGACTAAAAAAAGATGTTCTACTGAGAGATATCTGTAGTTAGGGACATAAAGGTTATTAACTCTGTAGGGACAGCCTTTACCTAAACTATCATCATTTGGAGCTATAAAAACAGCGACAGAATAAAACTGCTGATGGGAGCGTTTTATAAACCTCCGGTAGTCACCACACTGCAGAACGTGAATACTAAAGGTCCTCCAAGGCGGACTTCAGGAGAGGCAACAACGAAAAGTGGCTGAGCAGAGGCAGATAGCCAAGTTCAGTACCCATGGGGATGGCCTCAATCAGAACCTTGGGTTCATGTCACACTACAGGTGACCCCATTGCACTATACACACACACACACACACACACACACACACACACACACACACACTCCTCCATTCCTACAGACACACACAATCATGCAGACCCTCTATCATAAGCTCACACATACATGCCCACACTCGCACATGCACACTCTCACAGACTTATACCCTCTTCCAATCATACTCACACACAGACACACACTCTCTGACAGACACCCATAACCCCCACCACAATCCCCATCCCCATCCCCTCCAACACACACACACACACACACACACACACACACACACACACACACACACACACACACAAAAGTTCGTGGGGTGAATCTGTACTTGCAGAACTACATTTTACTTTGCTCAAAAATTGCATTAATCCATGTAATCCATGTAATCAACTTCCCACTACTAACCTTGATTGGCCTTAATCTTACTCTTGTCATTCTTTTATTCCTTAAATACCTATAGAAAGCCTTAGGATTTACCCTGATCCTATCCGCCAACAACTACTCATGTCTCCTCCTGGCTCTTCTGAGCTTTTTCTTTAGGTCTTTCCTGGCTACCTTGTAACCCTCAAGTGCCCTAACTGAGCCTTCACATCTCATCCTAACATAAGCCTTCTTCTTCCACTTGACCAGAGCTAGGACTTTTTTCTTTAGAGCATAGGAGACTGAGGGGGGACCTCATAGAAGTGTATAAGATCGTGAGAGGCATGGATAGGGTGAATGCACTCAATCTTTTTCCCAGATTTGGTAAATCAAGGACTAGAGGGCATCATTTTAAGATTAGAGGGGAAAGAATAAAAGGGAACCTTGAGGGGCAACTTTTTTTACACAGAGGGTGATACACAGAAAGAGCTGCCAGTGGAAGTGGTTGAGGGGAGTGTGTTAACAACATTTAAAAGGCATTTGGACAAATGCATGGATAGGAAAGGGTTAGAAGGATATGGGCCAAGTGCAGGAACATATTGGAGGAAGTTTTGGGTGTTTTAAAAAGCACTAAGGTAAGACTTGATAGGATCTATTCCAGAATGCTGAGGGAGACAGGGGAGGGAATTGCAAGGGCCTTATCCAAAATCTTTCTATCCTCTTTAGTTACAGGAGAGGTGGAGAATAGCCAACCTTGTTTCTGTTTGAGAAGGGCAACAGGTATAATGTGGGGAGTTATAGGTCAGTGAGCCTTATGTCAGTGGTAGCAAGATTTTTGGAGAAGATTCTTAAGGATAGGTTTTACTCACATTCAGAAAAATATGGACTGGAATCAAACTCAGGTCTTTGTAAGACAGCAGTGCTAATCACTGAGCCACCACATGGTTAACCTGGCAGCCTTTGTAGATGAATTGGCTGGTGTCAGGGAAGGAAGAAGGCCACGTTTGCAGCTTTCCTATCTATATCAGTAGCACTACCTCCTTAGAATCATTCTGCCTGCAAGCTTCCCTCGGACACTTATACAATACAACCCTCCCCACACATATCACACCCTCGCTGAGATCCCAACTGCACACTTACTGATCTTCTTGGTTTGTTGGAATTGCCTGTAGTCCCAGCTGTAATCAGCACTCCTGGCTGCTGCTGTTGGGACTACAGACTATCAGCCATCTATTTTGTTGGTAACTCTTTAGGACAAGATTTCCTCCTGAGATAGGGGCCAAGACTCATATTAAAGCAATTAACACTGCTCCAAGCATTAAATTGTCTTGAAATGACGATTGGGACTATGGGCAGGATTCCCTCTGACTGTTTAGTCAATTGGATGGGGAGGATGTGTGAGGACTGTGGAGCTCCATTAAGCTAACAGGCTAACCAGAGGTGGCTGGCCTCTCCTTGCTGTGGGTAAAGTACTGACAGCAGTAGGGTGAGGTCCTTGAGCTGACTTACAAAATTTGCAATTAAACTTGCAATTTCAGAAGTTGCTGTCAGTGATTCCACAGTTCTCCATGCTATTAAAATCCCCATCAACAGTAATCAATTCAAAATCATTGAACTGACAACAGCATGCCCATTTCACTATTAGCCTTGCTTTAAAACCCCTCAGAAAAAGTTGTCCCTTGTTTTTTTTTATACGAAGACTAACTCGGTTTTCAACTATGTTCACAATTATTCCAAAATAAACCCTCCTGCCCCAGAGCATTAATTGTAGTCATGCAGATGTCAGATTTCTCTATTGTAATATTTTATGCTTTACCTTATTTCTATCTTAATTCTATTTGTTTGTCTCAATCTTCAATTCATCCTCTGTAAAGTGATTTTAGAAAATGGAAGATAATAGTGCTTATAACCATCAGGTTTGCTTTCTGAGAGTACTGGACTGTGATTAACTGCTTTCTCTGCTTGATGATATCATTGTTGTTGGAAATTGAAATTTCACCTGGATTTGGCACCAGATGCAACTTAACATTGGAAAAGTTGAAATCTATGCTATAAGGATCTCTAGGTCCTTGTGGGCAGCTTTTTTTAACACATTGATGATTACCATCACTTTTTTGAGGACTGAAAATGCAGGCTAATTGCTCTTTCAGTTTCATGTGCACACCTGTTCTGTACATGTTTGTTCAGATTGAATTGTTTACCAAAATGCTTTATGCCTTCTGAACAGGACTAAGTCATTTCCAACAGAAAATGAATAAATGGTCTTATCATAATTTGTTAGCTGAAGGGGAATATGAACCAGGACACAGAGAAAATTCACCTGTTCTTTTTGACTAGTACCTTGGAATCATTTATGTCCATCTGACAGGGCCTCAATCCAGTGCCTTACATTCAAAAGTTAACATATTTGAAAATGATGCACTAAAGTGTCAGTGTACATTATGGGGTGTGTACCACAACCTCTGATCTGAGTATGCTAGAATTGAGCCAAAGTAACACTTTTAAAAGCGAGTTCACAACACCAGCTTGAAGGAAAACCTAGCTGCATGGCTCATGTCCAATAATCCACACTCTGGAGTAAGGATAGGGTACGTACATGTCACTGAATTGTGTCTCTGAACATTTCTTCCCCAGACAGCAGGATGAGCCAGCACATCATGAGCACCCTCTCTTCATCTTTTGAATATTTTTGTCCAACTCTAAAATCCTGAACTGGAGAGAACTTTACATTATGAAACCTGAGTTTATCATGTAATATAATAGTTTTTCCATCTCTTTTCTCTCACATCGGTATACACTCTAACCACAACCCATTCAACAATACACATAACTGCATAACTCATCTTGGTGTTTTTCAGCTGCATTTAATGCTTATTTATCTTCTGTTTGTTTAGGCATCCTGAAGAACCAGCTAAAGATTCCAGTACAACACTCGAAGCAAGGTCCTTGTATTAATTATTATACCCTTTACAATCTGTCCCACATTCCTCTGTTCATTCTGTATCTTTCACTCTTTCTCTGCCCTAAAAAGGAAGAGAACTGTCAGGTTCTACCTTTTGTCAGAAACAATCCTGCAAACAAGATCCAGCAAATGGTTATCCATCATTCAAAAATGAATCAATGAAAAACACTAAAGAAAAACAATATGATGTCTGGCTGTCAGAAGTAGTCAGTTCAATCTTTTAAGTAACAATGTGTTCAAAGCTATTTTCCTTGTGCCTGGTGTTCATCATCACTTTCAGAAGGACAAGATTAGCAGTCACTAGAAAATAAATCATGGAATTAAGTGTAGCCCTAAAGATTAATCTGAGAGTCGGGATTATACAATTGCCCACACCACAAGTACGCTGCTGTTTAGAACTTCCTTTGTCCCCGTTGTAAATTTTTTTGGCAATGATCCAATGTTGTGGATCTCCACTGATGTTCTGCCTCATTTGCAACTGATCCATCTAGCTGCAAAGTGTATTTGAATGTGCATTCACACCCAACCTCAGGCTCTCAAGAGTTTGAGGAGATCCTGATGAGATGCCTTCTTGAACTTCTGCAGGGAAGGGGTTTCCAGGTTTAATTCTGATACTGAGGTAAAAAAAAATCTCTAAATGAAATTTAAAGTTAGAGGAAGGAATGAATGACAATCTTCACCTGCACACATACAACATGGGTAAGAAAAAAAAAGGAAAAAGCAAAAAGAAAAAAAACAGGACAATCTCACAATGGGCAGAGAAGACAGACCTCTGTGTTCACTGGGGAAAATATTTGGCCTCACCCAATAATCAATTAACATATATTTATGATCAGATATTCCATTTTCTTGCCGACTCACATAGCATGGCTATATCCCTTAGCAGATATTTTGCATTCTCCATTTACTTCCTTTTCGAGCTATCTTTGAATCATCAGACTTGGCTACAATACTTCACCCATCATTAATATCAATTGTAAGCAGTTCAGGGTCAAGCACTAATCCTTGTGGCACTCTGTAGTTACTGTTTATCAACTTGAACATGACCCATTTCATCTGATTCTCTGCTAACTGTTAGTTAAGCAGTCTTTTGTCCATGCAAATACAGCATCCTCAACATCATGAGCTCTTGTTTTATGGAGCAACCTTTTATGTGGCACATTGTTGAAAGCCTTCTGTAAATCTTAATACAGAGAATTTGTGTTGCAGGCGTTTCGTCCCCTGTCTAGGTGACATCCTCAGTGCTTGGGAGCCTCCTGTGAAGCGCTTCTGTGATCTTTCCTCTGGCATTTGTAGTGGTTTGAATCTGCCGCTGCCGGTTGTCAGTTCCAGCTGTCCGCTGCAGTGGTCGGTATATTGGGTCCAGGTTGATGTGCTTATTGATTGAATCTGTGGATGAGTGCCATGCCTCTAGGAATTCCTAGAGGCATGGCACTCATCCACAGATTGAAAGAATTCCTAGAGGCATGGCACTCATCCACAGATTCAATCAATAAGCACATCGACCTGGATGGACCCGATATACCGGCCACTGCAGCGGACAGCTGGAACTGACAACCGGAAGTGGCAGATTCAAACCACTACAAATGCCAGAGGAAAGATCACAGAAGCGCTTCACAGGAGGCTCCCAAGCACTGAGGATGTCACCTAGACAGGGGACGAAACGTCTGCAACACAAATTCCCAGCTCGGCGAACAGAACCACAACAATGAGCACCTGAGCTACAAATCTCCTCACAAACTTTGCATCTAAATAGAGAACAACTTCGTTTATCCAAACATCAATTATCTAAATTTCAGATTATCCGAACAAGATCCCAAGATCCTGTAAAGATTTTATTAAATTTAAATAAAACCACAGAGAGAGCAGGCAGTATGGGCTGGCGGTAGGAGCAGTAACAGGGTCACCACAGGAACACTGTTCCTGCTATTGCCAATGTCACGGGACCCTGTTCCTGCTATTGCTGTCACCATGGGACCTTTCCTGCTATTGCCAATGTCACGGGACCCTGTTCCTGCTATTGCTGCCGCCATGGGGACCCTGTTCCTGCTATTGCCATCGCCAAGGGGACCCAGTTCCTGCTGTTGCTGCCGCAATGGGAATCCTGTTCCTGCTATTGCTGCCACCATGGGAATCCTGTTCCTGTTATTGCAGCGGCCATGGGGACCCTGTTCCTGCTATTGCCATCGCCATGGGGAGCCTGTTCCTGCTGTTGCTGCCGCCATGGGAACCCTGTTCCTGCTATTGCCATCGCCATGGGGACCCAGTTCCTGCTGTTGCTGCCGCCATGGGAATCCTGTTCCTGCTATTGCTGCCACCATGGGAATCCTGGTCCTGTTATTGCAGCCGCCATGGGGACCCTGTTCCTGCTGTTGCTGCTGCCATGGGAACCCTGTTTCTGCTAAGACACAGAACTTATAGCAAAAGTTTATAGTGTGATGTAACTGAAATTATATATCGAAAAAGACCTGAATTGTTTGTTAAGTCTCTCATCTTTTAGAATGACCATGTTGGTTTCAGTTCTTTTGTAACTCGCGAAACTTTTCTGAAAGTGACATTCTCAAGAGAACTTTAACAATTGGTATCATATTGGTCCAGATAATGTATCGAAGGTGGGAACTTCCTTGTGTGAGACTGTCTGTGCCACATGGACAGACTGGTTCTAATCTAAAAAATGGATTTACAGAGGAGATGGGGAAGCACTAAATGAATATTTTTCAACAGTATTCACTCTAGAAAATGACAATGTTGTCAAGGAGATTACTGAGATATAGGCTACTAGACTAGGTGGGATTGAGGTTCACAAGGAGGAGGTATTAGAAATCCTGCAGAGTGTGAAAATAGATAAGTCCCCTGGGCCGGATGGGATTTATCCTAGGATCCTCTGGGAAGCCAGGGAGGAGATTACCGAGCCTTTGGCATTGATCATTAAATCGTCATTCTCTACAGGAATAGTGCCAGAAGACTGGAGGATAGCAAATGTGGTTCCCCTGTTCAAGAAGGGGAGTAGAGACAACCCAGGTAATTATAGACCAGTGAGCCTTACTTCAGTTGTTGGTAAAGTGGTGGAAAAGGAGATAAGAGATAGGATTTATAATCATCTAGAAAAGAATAATTTGATTAGGGATAGTCAGCACGGTTTTGTGAAGGGTAGATTGTGCCTCATAAACCTTATTGAGTTCTTTGAGAAGGTGACCAAACAGGTAGATGAGGGTAAACTGGTTGATGTGGTGTATATGGATTTCAGCAAGGCGTTCGATCAGGTTCCCCACAGTAGGCTATTGTACAAAATGCAGAGGAATGGGATTGTGGGAGATATCGCAGTTTGGATCAGTAATTGGCTTGCTGAAAGAAGGCAGAGGGTGGTGGTTGATGGGAAATGTTCATCCTGGAGTCCAGTTACCAGTGGTGTACCGCAAGGGTCAGTGTTGGGTCCACTGCTGTTCGTCATTTTTATAAACGACCTGGATGAAGGTGTAGAAGGGTGGATTAGTAAATTTGCAGTTGACACTAAGGTCAGTGGAGTTGTGAATAGTGACAAAGAATGTTGTAGGTTACAGAGAGACAGAGATAAGCTGCAGAGCTGGGCTGAGAGGTGGCAAATGGAGTTTAATGCGGACAAGTGTAAGGTGATTCACTTTGGTCAGAGTAACCGGAATGCAAAGTACTGGGCTAATGTTAAGATTCTTGGTAGTGCAGATGAGCAGAGAGATCTCAGTGTCCAGGTACACAGATCCTTGAAAGTTGCAACACAGGTTGACAGGGTTGTTAAGAAGGCATACAGTGCTTTAGCTTTTATTAATAGAGGGATCGAGTTCTGGAACCATGAGGTTATGCTACAGCTGTACAAAACTCTAATGCGGCCGCACTTGGAGTTTTGCATACAGTTCTGGTCACCGCATTATAAGAAGGATGTGGAAGCTTTGAAAACGGTGCAGAGGAGATTTACTACGATGTTGCCTGGTATGGAGGGAAGGTCTCATGAGGAAAGGCTGAGGGACTTGAGGCTGTTTCGTTTGAGAAAAGAAGGTTGAGAGGTGACTTAATAAGATAATCAGAGGGTTAGATAGGGTGGACAGGGAGAGCCTTTTTCCAAGAATGGTGATGATGAGCACAAGGAGGCATTGCTTTAAATTGAGGGGTGATAGATATAGGACAGATGTCAGAGGTAATTTCTTTACTCAGAGAGCAGTAAGGGTATGGAATGCTTTGCCTGTAACAGTAGTAGATTCGCCAACTTTAAGTACATTTAAGTCATCATTGGACAAGCATATGGACATCCATGGAATAGTGCAGGTTAGATGGGCTTCAGATTGGTACGACAGGTCGGCGCAACATCAAGGGCTGAAGGGCCTGTACTGTGCTGTAATGTTCTATGTTCAACCTCTCCCTATAACTCAAACCGTTGAGTCCTGGCAACATCCTTGTAAATTTCTTCTGCGCTCTTCACTTTTTCCAGTTTAATAACATCCTTCCTCTGGCAAGGTGACCAAAACTGAACATGGTACTACAAGTGCAGTCTCACCAACATCCTGTACAATTGCAACATAACTTCCCAACTTCTATACTCAATGCCCTAACTGATGAAGGCCAATGTGCCAAAAGTCTTCCTCACTACCCTGTTTACCTGTGACTCCACTTTCAGAGAACTGTGCACCTGAACTCCAAGGTCCTTCTGTTCCATCACACTCCTTAAGGCCCTACCATTCACCATGAAACTCCTACCTTGTTGACTTTCGATAATGCAAGACCTCGCATTTATTTATATCCATTTGGCCCACTTCCCCAACTGATGAAGGTCTTTCTCTTTCTACGTAGCCCTGACTAGTGGTGTGACCAGCTCATTAAATGTGCTATCCAGGACATTCTCAGCCTCATGGATGCTTCATAATGAGTCCATCCATAGCTCCAAGCGCTTCATGCGGAAAGCCAGGAGCCACAGCTGAACACAATTCCTGCATACATAGTCACCATGGACACTAGAAGTGTCCCTGATTTCCCACATATTGCAGGAGGAGCATTCCATGGAACCAGTTTCGCGTTCCATTTTGAACTTTATCAGCTAAATCAACCTTATCAACTACAAACAACAATCCAGGAACTGATTGCACAACAGAATCTATTAGATGCCAAACTCAGGTATCTTATTCCCTCGCCATAGTTAGCTCTATTAAATTGTATCCTTTACTAGATTTGAGTATAAAAACTAAACTTGATGAACATATTTTAGATAGATGAGCAAAATTAGATAATGTCCCTCCTACTCAATAAAACAAGAATAAAACCAAAAATAATACTAAATTTTTGAATTAAAAAGAGCTCATGTTCAATATAACAACTTCCCAGTGCCACTCAAAAGACCTGAACAATCTCACTTTTGGTGCAACTGTTGCAATTAATAAGCATTATTTTTCTTTGTCAACAAAATATACATCTTAACAAACAAATGCCTCGATAAAATATAATTCATAGTGCTGAATGTTACAAAAGTAAATTGAAATCTAAAATGATACAGTAATTACATGACTTAAATTTCAATTTTACCTTTTATGCCTATAATTCTTACACTGCATTTCAGACGTCAAAAATAAAGTGAGTACATCATTTCATTTCTTTAGCTCTTCAGGGCTTCAACTGGCATAAAAAAAGTGTGGTTAGCTTAATCACTGAATTTCCTTTTAATAATATCTTAACATGTGAAGAGTCACGGGAGCAAATTCATGATTAAACATCACCCATATTTAATGGATTTTCTACTTCAACCAGCATACTCACATGCTGATGATGTAGACCTTCTCAAAACTCTCCTTACTGTATACATTCACGGAAACATCAGAAGCATTGCTAGCACGCCATGTTAACATTTGTCTTTTAAATAGTTCTAGTAGTCAGTGCATTCGTTATGCATCACAAGCAGTTTTGCCTTGTGGACACGTGCCCAGTCTAACCTTATTGTACTTAGAACCCTACGTTCAGCAGGAGGAGGAAATGTCTTGTCAGTATGTGCTCTGTTCCAATTTAGATCTTACGAAAGGTCAATTTTCCCTCCAGCAATCTCCCTTCATATATTGTCTGATTTCTAGGCATGAATGTTCATCATTGGGATCAAAGAGTTAAAATGCCACCAAAAAGAATGGTGGACTTAAAGTCTTCGGTTTATTTAGCTGAGAACACCCAGATTATAATTTCAGTAGGAAATAGCATTTATGTTTGGTTATTACATTCATACAAACATTTTAGGTTACTCAGTATCATTGATGTCCTCTAAGCAACTGGAATATTTTTTACATTGTTTTTCTGTATGAGGTATTGCCTCGTTACTATTTTGCTTTGGGACATGTGAGCATATTCTCAATGTTATTTTAGAAATATAAAAATTATTTGCAGGAAGTAGGTAGGAATTGTGTAAATTCAGAAATCTCAAAAATGCACCATGATGTGCTGGCTGCTGTGTAGGTTGCCACACAGCCTGTGTCTTCTGAAAATGAATATTCAGCCTTTTGTCAGGTTTTAATAGCATCACGTAATTAAACTTTGATGAAAGAGTAATTATTTTGGTGTGTGCTCATGGACAGAAGAGTCCACAGAGAAGACAATTTCATGTTATAAAATAATCCTGTACTGTAGGGACCAGACTACACTCATCAGAGAAAGTGAAAACCTGGGGAGCTTTAGAAATGAGACAATGGCAAATGTGGCTTGTAAATTGAATAACAGTATTCCTTTCATCTGTTTACATCCAATTATGTCTCTTGATACCCTTCAGTGCTTTGGTTTGTTTTGATCTGCAGTAAAGCTCAAAAGATTTCTGAATTAGATTCTCATACCAATATCACATGCATGTTGTGTGCCATGTCAAGTAGGTGCATGGGGGCCCCCAAGGAATTGTCTGTTTCAACATCATATCTCTAGAGAGACGCCACTATATTCAGTGACTATCATACTCACTGCAAGTTGCATTGTGTTATCAACCTTGCCAAGTAGTTTTGTTAAATTTTCTAAAGTAAGCAAAGATTTTAGACATTACTTGTCAAGTGACAGTTTATAACTCCTAGGCATTGCATGTCTCTCTGGTATTTTTATGCATATTGCCATATTACAAAATGTGGAATTGGCACACTATAGTCAAATAGAACTAATTAAAACAGCATGAAATTAGATTTGTGTGTTTTACTGTCATCTCTGTCTTTAACAAAAAACAAACAGGAAAATATTTGAAATGGATGTTGATAGCGCTAAAGTGTCCCAATAAAATAAAATAAATCTTTTCTCTCAACCTAAGAGTAAAACCACAAACTGGCAGGTCCTGCAAGAATTGGCATTAATTCCGCAGATTTCCTCTGCAAATTTATAGGGAACTGAAAGTATCAAGTTGGTCGAATGAGTGATCCCATTCCGGAGCTGTGGCTAAGTCGCATTTTTGGAGCAGAAAGGAGGGAGTTTTTTTATGGCTGTCCTGTGCCTTATTGGAATCCTTAGTATTATACTCAATAGCAAAAACAAACATCCAAAATGAACTGAGCATAATGTATGTTCTACGTAAAAAGGTGCAAGAGTTGGCACCATTATCTTCACATTGAGTGATGGAAAATAGACTAGAACTGTATCCATACTGATACCCAATGGCTCATCATACGGGTAAGGATATGTACAAAGTCAAGAGAGTAATAAAGAGAGTAAGAAAAGCTGATAAAATGATCTGTATCACTGATTATGCCTTTTTCAGTTGTTTGGAATGTCAAGAATCACAACTGAACCACAAATACAAATAATCTTTGCTTGGGCAACATCCCGAAGTTTAATGATGCTATAACATGGAAACAATGCTGTCAGCAAAGGAGTAAGGGGAAACTGACTGAAGAGGAGAAAAGACTAACACATGGTTTAATCGCACAGACACAGGCACATATCTGCCTCATACCAGAGGTCTATTGTTTACAAGTCCCACGATGGCCAAACACATGGGTTCCATCTTCAGCTTTAATGGTTTAAAGCTGACTCCAAGATGGCATTCTTCCCCAGGAAAGCTCCATCTCATGGCAATAAAAACTGTCCCAGATCCATTTAAAATAAATCAATCTTCTATATTTGCAAGTGATTGAATTTCTTTTCTTCTGCAAAACTTTTCTACATAACATAAATTCAACCACCAAAGCTCTTTAAAAGTTTTGCAGCTCAATTGCATTTTGATGACTCCAACTGCATCTCCAATCAGTCAATGTTGCATGTTTACGAACTGTTCACTTTTTTTCAGTTAGAGAGCTGAAGAGAAATTTACAAAGGCAAATGTTCACAGAATATTATGGTCAAAATTCTTCATCATGTAAATATCTGGTTTCACAATTCATAGGTCATAGAAAATAATTTTCAGTTGAATTGAGTTTAAATGTGGAAACATTGAACAATCTGATCGGTAAACTGATAAACAACCCTGAAGTAATTGCATTCAATTAGACCTAATAATTACAGATCCAAAGGTAGTCTGTGCACATTTAATAATGCCAGAGTTAAATCTGAGAAAACTTAAGCAATGTATGATTCATTTTCAAATATTTGGTAAGGCCAAGAGGTCTACAGCTATTTCAACGCTATTCCTTTATATTTGGGGTGGCACAGTGGCTCAGTGGTTAGCATTGCTTCCTCACAGAACCTCCCACATTCAGTTCCAGCCTTGGGTGACTGTCTGTGTAGAGTTTGCACATTTTCCCCGTGTCTGTGTGGGTTTCCTCTGGGTGCTCCAGTTTCCTCCCACAGCCCAAAGATGTGTAGGTCAGGTGAATTGGCCATGCTAAATTGCCCATGGTGTAAGGTGCATTAGTCAGAGGGAAATGGGTTACTGTTCGGAGGGACGGTATGGACTTGTTGGGCTGAAGGGCCTGTTTTCACACTGTAAGGAACCTAATCTTAACAATGGAGCTGAATTGTTCATGTAATTCTGAGATCAAAAAAGCTAAAATCAGCTTTTAAAGAAGAAAGTTTATTGGTGGAGCAAATCTGGAAAGACGGCTGGTTAATTTGATTAGAGATATAAATGTAAAGTTGCCATGGTCTTACCAGACCATAGGGCTGCTCTTTCATGAGCAAAAGAGCCAACTGGTGGTGGCTTAACCACAGGGTCACCACACCTCAAGCAAAGGGAGAGGTTGAGAAGGCAGGAATTTTATGGTTACCTCAGCCAATGCAGGAACTGAATGCATGCTATTGGCATCACTGTATCACAAATCAGCCATCCAGCCAACTGAGCAAACCAACTCCCAATTTTACTTGTATGGGTCACAGAATCAAAAACGTTGTTTTAAAGGTAAGAGGTAATTAATCTACATTTCCTGCTGAGAACATCCCGTGTATATCACATTGCTATGAAGATAGGTCATAAAACCCCTTTGTGTTTTTTTGTGTGTGTTACTTCACTGAATACAAGCTGAACACTTAAGAGCAGGCATGCAGCAAGAGAGAGCCTCCCAGGAGCTGCAAAGCTGCTGTGCAAACAAGAGTTGTATAGAAGCTGCAGAAAAAGTCTACAAGAAAGCAAATTATGAATGATTAGGATCAAGGGTACACTGTACCTGATTTTTAAATTACTAAGTTCAAAGGTTGTACAGAGGTTGAAGCTTGAACTGAGAAGATGCCAATTACATGCTTTGAGAATGAAAGTTGGAAGATTGATTAGGCAACACCTTGTAGAAATATCCACATGACATCTCATACCTCAGTGAGTATCTGGAACACTAAAGCGAAATCAAACAGAATTCTGAAGAACTGAGGTGTACTTGCTTTGAAACCTAGAAATCTAAGCAAATGAATCAAGAAGATCTTTTGAGCAGAATTAGGAAATAAAGGGGGAATAGGATTTATCCTCTAATGGTAAAATTTACACACATATTTTTATTAATACGCACATAGGTTTCAGGGTGAGCATATCAGATGCACCTAAACACACCAAACCCTCCACCAAGATAACTCACCCAATCATAGAGTCAAAGAGTCATAAAGATGTACAGCATGGAAACAGACCTTTTGGTCCAACTCACCCACGCTGACCAGATATCCCAACCCAATCTAGTCCCACCTGCCAGCACCTGGCCCATATCCCTCAAACCCTTCCTATTCATATACCCATCCAAATGCCTCTTAAATGTTGCAATTGTACCAGCCTCCACCACATCCTCTGGCAGCTCATTCCATACATGTACCACCCTCTGCGTGAAAAGGTTGCCCCTTAGGTCTCTTTTATATCTTTCCCTTTAACCTAAACCTAAGCCCTCTAGTTCTGGACTCCCCGATCCCAGGGAAAAGACATTGTCTATTTATCCTATCCATGCCCCTGATAATTTTGTAAACCTCTATAAGGTCACCCCTCAGCCTCCGAAGCCCCAGGGAAAACAGCCCCAGCCTGTTCAGCCCCTCCATACAGCTCAAATCCTCCAACCCTGGCAACATCCTTGTAAATCTTTTCTGAACCAATTAGCTCACAAAGAACTGATGCGTGAGTAAATATGCCACCTATACAGACCTTGACACTGGTCTTGACTCTGTTTGCAAAACGTAGCCAACCAGAAATCGGTAGCTTCTAGGTCTTATGGTCTGCCAGACATGGCCTATTCCTCAGGGAAACCAGAGGCAAGAGATATTTTTGTGGTCGCAGGAGGAGATGGGTGAGGGCGGGTCAAAAGCAAGGGCAGTGAGGAGGCTTTCTGAGGCCATCCTTTAGCAGATACATACCTCCGATAGTCCCCAGAATGGGGTACAATTGGAAGACCTGCAATCCAGCAGGCTGGTTGCCATGGTTTCCCAAATGATAAACTAATAACTTTTCTTGCCCATTGGTGAGGCAAGTGATCAGAAACATGGCAAATAGAAGCCCTTAAGTGGCAATTAATTGATCACAAGGCCCTTGATTGCTGGGAAGTTGAAAAAGCCCCAAATGGAGTATCTTGCTTGGCACTTATTTGCTAAGATGGTAAAAAGTGGGTGAGTTTCTCTTCAGAGCCACTATTTCCCTTTCTGCCAGGCAGAGGAAAGTTGTGCCATAAGTCTTGAGCAATGCTGTTGAGCCTGTGACACTTGCTTTGTTCAATTATTTTTTTACAAAGTTTTTTATTATTTAAAAATGTAAAGTCTTAGGGTTTAATTCTTTCATTTAATTATTTGGTGATTGAATTTTTCTTTGAACGTTAATAGTCTCCACAGACCACTTGCCTTTATGCAGTAATTTTAATGTAGAAAAACATCAAAAGGCACCACAAAGAAGATTTATCAGGCAAAGTTTGACACTGGGGAGTCACATTAGTAGTTATCAAGTGAGGTAACCAAAAGCTTAATCCAGGAGGGAGAGAATGAGAGAAATGGAATGATTTCTGAAGGAAATTCCAGAATTTTGAATTGGATGCATTTATAAACCAGGAGCCAAAACAGATCAAAAAGAATTTGAAGCTATAATTTAAAAATGTTTACTTCACTTGATTTGAATCACAGAACTTTCCAAATTTTTAGCCCTAAAGTAATTGCTGCCAACCTGAAAGGTCAGTCAAAAAATGGAATGGCACAATTTGCTAAGGAATGTGCATCAAGCAAAATGACTACTGTTCAATCAACAGATGGGTCACTCATAATAGAAAAAAAATGGTGATACAATTAGATTCCCTCCCAACTGGATGGATTATTCTGTTGTTGCATGCCATAGTTAGCATCTCAGCTAAGAACTAATGAAGGTGCCTCCAACACAGGCAGGTAGATTTGATTGTCAGACAGTTCTAGGATTCAAAACACCATCATGTGGCTCAGAATCAGGCATTCATAAACTACTCCTTAAAGAATTAGTATCCAACCAATATTTCATCATTGAAGACCAACATTAAGGATACATGAAGCAAAATAAAATGCATTTTGTTATTTGTAAACATTTGAATTAAATTGCTTAAGATTATTAATTCATGGAACAATTGTAAGTCAATAAATATTGTGTTAAAATAAAAGAGCTTAAAGCATCAATGATTGCTATTATACGCCCTTATGATCTGTAATTTAAACTTGCAGTGAAATGGCAAAGTATGGTTTCTTCTGTATATTTTGGATAAGTTCCCTCAACCAAACATTCTCTGCAATTTACTCTCCTAAATTATCTTTAACTGGCAAAATTTGAATTGATCTTTCCTAGTGCACCAATTACATTGAACAAAGTTCCAATTGTTTTGGTCCAATTTTTTTTCACATTTTCCGGCTTAGTACTAATTTCTGGGTGTAACATATAATGGACTTCCTCTTTCAATCTCACATTTTTCTGACTCTCTGTGCCATACTCTTGGCCTAAAACATGTCTATATTGCCAATATTTATAGTTTTTGAACTTATTTTGTTCCATGCATCTTTTGCTATTCCACTGTTGCATATTTAATCAAGTATTTGTTTCTCAAACATTTTAACTTCATATATAACATGAAGGGTGTCAGCGCTTAGAAATCTGAAATCAAAAATAATGCTGGAAATACAATTTAGTCAAGTAATGCTTGGGGGGGGAGGGGGGGAGAGAAAAATGACATTTCTGTTCGACAAACTTTCAGCAAAACTGGGAAATAGTTAGAGATGGAACATAATTGAAATAAAGTTACGGGGAAAGGGTGGAGAATAAAAAAAAACAAATGGTGGAAGGAAGAAGGGATTAATTTCCAAAAGGATGTTAGTCAAGGCAAAAGGCACTAGCAATGAGGAAAATGGGGAAAAAAATGGACCAATGATAAAGTTTTTTTTGTTATTTTTAGTTATTTACTTTGCAAATAAAATATTCAACCATCCGTGGTACCATTTGGTTCATTTCCAAATAACATACCAATCCCTACAGGCTTTATTTTCTTGATTCTTTCATGCAATGAGGGTATTGTTGACATGGTCAGCATTCACAACTCATCCTTATTGCTCTTGAACTTCCTAAATCATGTCAGAGTGCATTTAAGAGTCAATGGTTCATTGTTGTGGGTCTGTAATCACATGCAGGTCAGACCAGGTAAAGATAGAAGATTTCTTCCCTGAAAAGATATTCATGAATGAGATGTTTTTTTTTCAAGATAATCAATGATCGCTTCATGGTCACCATTACTGTCAGTAGCTTTACATTCCAAGTTTATTAATTGAATTCAAATTCCATCAGTTACCATTTTCTCACAGGGTTCTTGTGCAGTAGTAATACCCATATCTCTGGATCAAGTGGCTTGGGTCCAATCCTACTTGCTCTAGAGGTGCATAGTAATGTCTCTGAATAGGTTGATTAGAAAATAAATGTTATCATTATCTCCCTTACCAAGCTGCTGATTGGTAATAGCGCTGAGGAGTTTTGAGCATTAGAATGAAACAGTACTGTAGGTACAGCATGTCAAACCTGCAGGGCAAGCTTCTTGACATTCATATTTAGTCCATCACAAAAAAAAACGATTACCCAATATCATAAAAAAATCCTAAGAGTTCATGCAGCTCTAAATAACCACAATGAAGCAACTGAACATGTCTCTGAAGTATTGGATTGAGGAGGATCACTGTATGTTCAAAAGAAACTTGATACAGTTCTGATAAATAGACGGGTGGGGTAACTTTGAAGTGTGTGAAATTGAGATTATGTTCTGCTTTGGACAGAGGAGTGGTCAAGAAGCATGACGCACAGAGCTGACTTAAAGGGTATCTTTTGTATTTTGTCCCTGTGCATCATGTAAGTTACATTGCTTGTGTGTTCAACAGACATGGTCACTCATTTCACCCACAAACTTTGTTGTTTTCAGAATCAGTTATGGCAAATTGCAATTCACTTTAGTTTTCCTGAGTAGTCCGGCTTTATTTGTAGAAATTAAACTTTGGGATCATATTCAAAGCAAACTGTGGAGTTTTAACACTATGTTTCTCTATGTTTGAGTTGTTACAAACTCAAAACAACTCACAACATCACAAGAGTATATTTATGGATGCAGCCTGTGCTCATCATCTTGTTCTAATACCATTTACTCTCAGTGGACCTTAATGATTTGATTTGATTTTCTACTCTTGTGTCTTCATTATTATGAACTTTTTATTACACCTTCCCTTTCATTTTTGGACTTCTTTTAATTTGTTCTTTCTTACTCTTATTAAATGTTTCCTTCTTTGCTTTTTTGTAATTCTTATTACATACTGTCATGTCAGTACTACTGTTCATTCTCACAATGGCCTGATTGTCATTTCATCTCCTACACTTTAAAGCTCAGTTACAGGTCAATAACTGGCAAAAACCAACACTGAGCTACCCCATAGTTTCCAATAGCTTTGGAAAATCCCACAAGCATGCTTCAGCAGTGATGCCAAGTGCATTATATGAGCTAAGTAAATACAATAAACTCTGAAAAGGAAGCAAAATGCACAACCAGCACTTGGTCTTGAAGATATATGGTCAGTGGGAAGTGACTTCAGAAAGTCGATCAACACTTGTATGCCACAGGTTCCCAAAATATTGCAGTAGGAAAAGAATTAAAGTAGAAAGTATGGGTAAAATGCAAATTATCATGGAGTTTAAAGGTTTCGTTTTTTTAAAATTTTGGAGCAAGAAGACATAAGTCTTATTTGTGGGAACAGGAGTTATTGAATGAAAACAAGGTGCGTTATGGACTTTTCCAGGCTCTGGAATGTTTTCAGTTGGTTTGACCCTCTTCAAAATCAAAACGTCAACTCACTTTGGATTTCCAAGCCCGTCAAGTATATGAGGCACAACATTTTCTTTGTGCATTAGATGTGAGAGAGCTATATAAATATCAAGAAAGATACAGATATTAACTTGAGATATACCAGGTTCATCTACACACTGTCATTAATCTGTCTGGTACTGCTAGAAACCATGGCAGAGAAAGTGGACAGAATTTTCTCCTCGGAAATTTGCGACATGATTTAATCAGGCAAAGTGTGTAAATCAGATTCTCAGTGTTAAATTAAAATTCATCTGATTAAAATTCTCGAGAAATATGTGTACTGGCCAGGCACTGGATCTTTTCCTGGACATTATCCTTGGTTGCAGTATCTTCCACATTAACATGCAACCCTTAATGGCAGCCCTCAAAGGTTCTATGATCCCTGACACATGCCCCCATCTGTTGTCAACAGCATATGAGAAGTGGGCATTACTTGGTGATTGCACCACCTTATTGCTTGGGATTTATGAAGATGTTCCTCATCTCTCACATGGGTATGATTTATCCAAGTCCTATTTTGAAAATAATACAATCACAGACATTATGACAATGCTGGAGAAAATATATTGGCAAGTGTGGTGGCTCACTTCCAATGATGTAGCACTCAAGATGGCAGCAGAATAGCAGCGCAGTGCTCAGGCTGCTGAGCCCTGGACTTGTCTGCTTGCAGCTTTTTTTTATTGTTTTATTCGTTTTCTATTCTTTTTGACTTCTGGAACTTCCTCGGCAGGGTATTGGTGAGAGCGAGAGCAAAATGGTGGTCAAGAGTCAAGGATGGCACGTTCCCGGATTTAGCAGCAAGCAGAGATGGACTTCAGGAGCGAGTTCTGAGGACCTGCAGTGGAAACAGGCTAAAAGGTCCTGCAGCGGGAGTGGGAACGGGTTCCAAAAGCCTGCAGCAGGAGTGGGAACAGGTTCTGAGGGCCTGCAGTGGGAGTGGGAACAGGTTCTGAGGGCCTGCAGCGGGAAAGAGAATGGGTTCCAAGAACCTGCAGCGGGAACGGGAACAGGTTCCGAGGGCCTGCATTGGAAATGGGAATGGGTTCCGAGAGTCTGTAGAGGAAACGGGAATGGGAGTAGGTTCTGAGGGCCTGCAGCAGCAGCAGGAACAAGAACGGGTTCTGAGGGTCTATGGCAACAGCAGGATCCAAGAGCTTGCAGCAGGAGAGAGAATGGGAACGGGTTCCAAGAGCCTGCAGTGGGAATGGGAATGGGTTCCGAGAGACTGCAGCGGGAATGGGAACTGGTTCCAAGAGTCTGCAGCAGGAACAAGAATGGGTTCCGAGGGCCTGTGGCGACAGAGGGATCCAAGGGCTTGCAGCAGGAGGGGGAACGGGAACACGTTCCAAGGGCCTGCAGTGGGATGGGAACATGTTCTGAGAGCCTGCAGTGGGAATGGGAACGGGTTCCAAGAGCCTGCAGCGGGAATGGGAATGGGTTCCATGAGCCTGCAACGGGAATGGGAATGGGTTCCGAGAGACTGCAGCGGGAATGGGAACTGGTTCCAAGAGTCTGCAGCAGGAACAAGAATGGGTTCCGACGGCCTGTGGCGACAGAGGGATCCAAGGGCTTGCAGCAGGAGGGGGAACGGGAACGGGAACACGTTCCAAGAGCCTGCAGTGGGAATGGGAATGGGTTCCAAGAGCCTGCAACGGGAATGGGAACGGGTTCCGAGAGACTGCAGCGGGAATGGGAATGGGTTCCAAGAGCCTGTGCCAGGAATGGGAGTGGGTTCCCAGAATCTGTGGTGGGAGTGGGAATGGGTTCCGAGGGCCTGAGACAGCACTGAGGCTTGAGAGTTTAGGGAAGGAGGCAGTCCCACTTACCTTACAGAGACAAGCTTACCTCATAGAAATAAGATTTTTAGATCTGGACTTCCTTCCTGGCTCTGTTTTTTTTGTATTTCTGCTTTTTGTTTTAAATTCTGACTTTTGTATCACAGATATTTCTTTTGGTTTTTGTATCTAGTTTGCTGTTTTAATTTGAATTTGTGTTTTTGTACAATGGGATGGCATCAGTGAATGGCAACTTTGTACACTTCCCACTGTACTCCTGTATTTCTGTACTTCAGTGCACATGACAATGAAACCTAATTTTAATTATAAAACCCGTGCCACCTACATGCCATCACTTTTTGCATCAGTTTATGTCTTAACCTTGCATAGTAGAGTCCAACATTAAATCACATGCAACACTAAACAGAGGATCCTGAACAGCTTAGAGGTGAGTTGCTGGACTTTTGTTTCTGGCTGTTGGTACAATTAAAAGTATTTTTGAGCTTTCCGATGCTTTCCCAAAGTTGCAATAACATACCAGGAGTAGTGGCTGGTATTTTATTTGATATTTTAACTTTTATTTGATCTTTTAAAAGTGTGTTCTGAAACACAATCGTTCCAGACATTAGTGGCTTGGTTGGCTTCCCTTTTGGAATTCAGCATGACTGGGAGAATTACAATAAATGGGTCCATGCAGAGAAGGGAAGAGCAGGCCCCTACCTATGCCCCACAGCCTCTTATAATTCTCAGAGCCAGCAGGCAGTATGGGAGTAAGATCATCACATGCTCATTTTCAAGTTTCAGCCAGTTCCTCCCTCAAGCCAGTTACTAGTCCACTGTTGCTAGTGGCTCTTAACACTTGTAGTTTCTCATATAAATATCACACCAATAAAAGTAACAGCTCTAAAGTGGGTCTCAGGTGTACTTTAAACTAGATTTCCTCTGAATTAATGTTCCATAAAGATTCTATCTTGGGATGGAAAAATTGGTCAGAAAGTTGATAATATTTCAATGATGAGGCTGGGTAGCACAGTGGCTCAGTGGTTAGCACATTTACCTCACAGCACCAGGGACTCAGGTTTGATTCCGCTCTCACGTGACTGTCTGTGTGGAGTTTGCACATTCTCCTTGTTATCTGAGGGGGTGCTCCAGTTTCCTTGCACAGCGTAAAGATGGATGTGTTAGGTGGATTGACCATGGTAAATTGTCCATAGTCTGCAGGCGAGCTGGGTTAGCCATGGGAAATGCAGGGTTACAGGGATAGGGGAGGAGGTGGGTCTGGGTGAGATGCTCTTCGGAGGGTTGGTGTGGACTCGATGGGCTGAATGGCCTACTTTCACACTGTGGGAGTTCTATGTTATCCAGATTTTGCTACATCTTGTTTACAATAAAAAGAATAACTACAGTGATAAGCAACATTGATATGGGAGAGATTAACAGGGTTGGAATACACACAAAGGAGGGACTATAGTTTTAAAAAAAATGAAAATTATCTTCAGCTAACACAGACTCAGTCTTCTAACTTCTATTACTATTGTCACAGTTCTTTTCTACTTCTGAAAATATTAAGCCTTAATCATTAATACCATAGACCAATGCTTCTCAAACTTTTCTCAGGGAAAATTGTCATGACGACTCAGTGAGACTGGTGAGCTGGGATGGGGGAAACTATGAGAATAGTGGTTGGGAAATGGGGACCTATCAGAGTAGGAGGGCAGCTGTTATAAATTGGTCAGAGGTACAGGGCAGCCTTTACTGGCCAAAACTTGCAGCCCCAACATTTCAGCTCACAACTCCACTTGGAGATCGGACCACCATTTTGAAAGCCCCAGCCATACGGGATGATTCAGCAATTCCACAAGTACAAACTATTGCAGTTAAATACCTTGGCTGAGTCTTAAATGTTTTGTCATGTCAAACAAGACATCATCCGATGTTATGACACCCTCCATGGACTCTCACAATGAAAGTATAGTGAACACCATCTGGGAGAGAAATAAACACCCATTTGCTTGTTCTGGACAGGCAAAAATATGCTGCAACAGACACAGACTTATCATTACCTGTCCCCCAGGCATGTATGTGAGATCCTCATTATTCAGTTTATGATCATACCACAAAGAACATGATAAAGACTGCTGCAACAAACTTTGACACAACTGTGATTTGAGAAGGCAACGATTTTGTCTGTTATGAAAGCATTCTATATGCCTTTGTATCTGAAGTAATTTTGGTTACATTTTAGACAGATAGGATTTAATTGCAACAAGTGACTGCTTTTCTGTGCTTATCCCAGGTGTACTCTTCAAAACTATTTTGTTTTTGTGACTTAACCTGTCAGCCTCTGTAACGCCAAGCACCGGAAAAATTGAAACAAATCTTTTTTGCAATATTGCAGTTAGGCCTGTGCTGAATTACAATCCCTTATCTCCATTTCATCTTGGACCTTCCTTAAAGAAGCATAAGCTCATCATCCCAACCTTTTGCTCTTCTATTATGTTGTTTTGCTCTGCTCCCATTTGACTTAACACAGCAGGCCAGGCAGCACCCGAGGAACAGGAGAATCGACGTTTCAGGCACAAGCCCTTCTTCAGGAATGAGGCTGATGTGCACCAGCCTCATTCCTGAAGAAGGGCTTATGCCCGAAATGTCGATTCTCCTGTTCCTCGGATGCACCTGGCCTGCTGTGATTTTCCAGCACCACATTTTTCAACTCTGGTCTCCAGCATCTGCAGTCCTCACTTTCTCCCATTTGACTTAACTGACCCAAAGCAGGCTTCTTTTCCTCTTTCACCTTGTCTTCACTCCAGAGGAGCATTGTATGAGGCAGTGGATTGCTGGTGTTGTTGACTCTATGGCTCCCTCTGTTGGTGCAGGACCTGTCTCTCCATGGCAGCTGCCAACATGGCGATGGAGGCAGCCAGATGGTCGCAGGACAGGCTGTGTGGGCCTGTGCCTCCTATAGCTTGCCTGGCACTGCTGCTCGTCTTTATGAACTCATAAGACATTCAACATGGCCAAGACCACAGGATCATCCCCTGCTGGAGGCTCAGGAACTGTCTGGTCTCTAGCAGTCCTTGGACTGTCAGTTGCCTGGGGTATTCCTCTCTCATCCATGTGCAGATTATTCAGTGTTTAGAACATACTTTGTTCCTTATAGAACCCCACTGAGTTGTCTTCATCTGTTCCACTGGGCAGGGGGTGGGGGGGTCCAGTAGGCTGTGTAGATGATGGTCCCTCCAATGCATCAATGCCGTCATATAGAGAGGTTGAGGAATTCTAGTTTGCATGAAAGGGCTTGATCCTTGGAAGAGCTGATGCACTTATAAGGCAGAAGAGGCACAGAGGCTTTGAAGCCATTGGTTAATAGAGCTGACACATCTGCGGTCCTCACTTTCTTCTACCTGTTTAATGAGATCATTACAGAGGGTGACAAGTGTTACTTACTTGGGTATTGGGATATGGATGTTACTGTATCCCTGCAAGGGCAATCTCTGTCTTTTCCTGCCAGATCGAGTAACCTTTATTTCAGAGGGGGTGAGGACACAGATATCTAGTACCTCACCACCAGTCCAACATCACACTGCCCTGTTATGGGATGTCTTTTCCTGTTATGGATCGAAGGGTCAACTGAGCAAGCTATAAATGGGCTGCTCAGCTGTTAGGGCTAAACGATGTAGGGACAAGGTGTTAAGGTGTTCCAAGGGAATGAGGAGGAAACGCAGAGGGCTTGCAGTGTAAATGGCGTGGGAGTGAGGGAACGTGTGTCATGCAACAAAGGGGAAACTTCACTGGGAGGTGGTGCAGCAATGCAGATAAATACGAGGGAGCAGATAGCAGCGTACTATATTTATCCTGTCAAAATGGAGAAGCTCATTGGCCTCCTTCCTGCACTGCTGCCTGGTCCTCCATCTCCCGCAAGATGGCACTGATCGAGGTGGTGATCTCCAAATATGTTGGCATGATCTAGTGGAGAGGTTTCCTCTACTGGTGTCCTGGGAAGCCGACCCCTCATCACGCACTCCATCACCTTGTACATAAGCCACCCCTTCTCCACCATCTGTCCTGACTCCTTCTACAACTGAGCAACACACTTTCCAGGTGGCAGCTCTTCTGCAGATGCACAGTGGACTTTGGAAGATGGAGCAACTGCAGAGGATGCTGGTCTTGAGGAGGACCTCCTCTATATGCAGGTTGGTCTGGGAATGGCATATCGTAAGATGGGCGTAAATCGATTGTGATTCGTGTCATGTAGATTCAAATGGCAATTAATACAGGAGTTTGGTAAGAGAAAATTTACTAAGGCAAAAGTTACTCTGTGGGAACATGATGTGACTCAAACTTTGCTAAAACAAAAGGATACAGCCCATAATACCTAATTCACAATACTGACTACCTTGATCACTCACTTTTGATAAACTGTTGGTTTCAACTCTTGATGCAACACAAGTGCAAATAGTTGTTCCGTGTCAACACGTTTGCAAGCTGTTTAGAATATTTGATGAACTGTCACTACCAACAAAGTATGCTAGCTAATCAGCATATCGAGTCAGTTTTCATATTAATTCCATTTCAACTAAAGCAGACCAACTCTCACTCACCTCAACTCAATCATTCCGGAATTTGCACTTGAGAATTAGTAGCCTGTGCAAGTTGGCGAAAGTGAATACTGCAGATGCTGGAGATTAGACTGGTGCTGGAAAAGCACAGCAGGTCAGGTAGCATCTGAGGAGCTGAAAAATTGATGTTTCGGGCAAAAGCCCTACATGATGCCCAAAACATCAATTTTCCTGCTCCTCAAAACCTGCCTGGCCTGCTGTGCTTTTCCAGCACCACTCTAATCTTCGGCCTGTGCAAGTTACCTTGTTTAGGTGTCGGTATGGTTATTTGAAATAATGAAAAGAATAATGGCTAGCTAAATTAGTGGAAATTTAATTTTCACCTGGTCCACTGAGGTTATTAGCTAATGCACAACTGCATCATTTTTTACCAATCTAAATCAATTTACTAATACATCAATGTTTGCTGTCATGATTTCATATTGCACAATATCCTGTTCCCATAAATATGCAAATATATCTGTTTTATAATTTCTTTTGTTCCATTACTTGTATTGATTGGTCTTTTTTTCATCCGTGGTAGTGTAGCAATTCTTACCCACACTCTTTAAGTTGGGTGAAACTGCTCTTTAAAGATCTATAAGAGTAATTTCACCTATGCTACCACTTCTGAATTTATGCACCTTAATTCCCAAAAGGGATTTCCAATAACCAAGGCACTACATGCTGCCTGCAATTCTACAATTGAAAACAAAACTGTGATTTTGGACACACATAAACATGAAATACTGAAGCTATATAGCACCTTTATGCCTTTCAATCAATATTTTAGTGCTAAAGCTCTGTCACCAACATTTTAGATCCTTTTTTCCAAACTATGTTTCTTTCTCCATGCATACATGCAGCAAATACCAAACAACTAGAACAGAATGCGCTGAGAAGATTTCTAGTCTTGCTTGCTTTCAATTCACAATGTATTAATTCATTTATCTTTATTGCACAATAACCAAAAAAAAGCAAGTATGCAAATCACTGTATAAGGACATGGAGTTTATGGACATGGTTTCTCATGCTATGCTGTAATTTTGCTAACAAAGTTTATGGCAATATTGTTTTAGAACCTTTGATGTCGTCTATTTTTAAGTAAGTAATTTTGATTCCTGCAGGCAATTCATAATATGAATACAAATATTTTATACTGTATTATTAAAAATTACTATTTTTAAATATGAGCTGATACTGGAAGAAATCTAATTTGTTGGAAAGAAAAATCCGACCAGTTCACCATTAATTATTCTCAAACTCACACATCTCTCAAAATAAACACCAAATGAAAACCAGAAGGACATTGTGCTGCTTGAATGAATTGAAGCCTTTTTGATTGCAAAAATGCACAAGCCACAATAAAAAAGGACACTTTTACCAACATGGTGTTTTAACAGATGGTGCTCACTGGTGAGCTAAAGCAAATCATGCAATTTGTGCACAGACCAACATTGTGGATTCCTCTATTCCATTCAGCCAGCTTCTTCATCTCCATTATTTCTTTTTGCATGATGCAACCCTCTGTGCCAGACCTTCTGATTTGTCTTTCGTTTTCTTCAAATCAAGGACTCCTGTCCCGTATGTTTGACTGATCCCTGAGTTCAATCTATTTTTCATACTCCTGCTGTTACTCCCTCTCTTTCCTACAACCATAATATGATTACCTATGTCTTCACCTTCCACCTCACCAGTCTCTGTATTCAACTGATCATCTTCTGCCTTTTCTGCTAGCTCCAACATGACACAACCACCAAACACAGCTATCTGCCAAACCCACCACTACCTTTCATTATTTTGAAAGGACTGTTCCTTTCACAGATATCCCTGTCCATTCCAAAACCACTTCGAACACCCTGTCCCCTTCCCATACTAGAACAGGAGATACAAAATCATCCATTTGTCTTCTCTCTCCTTGTAGTCTAAGGCCCCAAATACTCCTGTCAAGTGAAGCAGCATTTAAGTGTACTTTTTCAATAGTCTACTATATTTACTGCTCAAAATATGGCTTCCTGTACAAAAGTCAAATATTTTATACTGTATTATTAAAAGTTATTACATGGGAAATCAAGCTGAGGTTGGGTAACTACTTTGAATTACACCTTCATTTACACCTCCCTTTAGTCTACAGACATGAACTTGAACTTCTGGTGGTCTGCCCTTATAAATTTTCAGCTTTCTTTCATATTGACATTTCTGTCCTTGGCATACCATTCTATTCTCATAATGCTCAACACAAGTTCAAGAAACACTGTCTTATCTTTTCAGCTTAAACTTTCCAACCTTTTGGACTCACCACTAAATTAATCAATTTCAGAATGTAATCTCTGCACTGATTTTGTTTCTTCTTTTTTGCATGTTTTGGTTTTATTCTTGGTTTTCTCTCATTTTGTGTTTTTTTGGACACCAGCCTTTTCTTTATTCTGGTATTCACACCACCTCTGAGCCACATCTTTTCTTTCTTTATTGATCCAATTATTAGACCTTATGACTCTCCCTCAACCTTTAGTTCGTTTTTCGCTCTCCCTAATTTGACCTACTTAAAACAAATACTTTTCTAGGTTTTTCACAGTTCTGATGAAACACTATCAACATATAATACGCTAATGCTCTCCAAAGATGCTGCCTGAGTTGATATCCAGTATTTTATGGTTTAATTCCAGTAGATTGCCACACTGTTTTATCACTTCTAGATATATGGGTCAAATCCAGATTAAATTCATAAAGTGAAAGTTCCTCACCTATATAAATTGTAAGGATCTACATAAAAAAGACTTTGAACAGTCTCAACCCACATTGTAGAGCAATAAACAACTGACCATATATGAGTACCAAAACTGACACATGGATGCTTGAATTATTGTGAGGAAGCAGAAGGAGGCATCAGATTAGGAATTAAGATATTTATTATACTAGTGTGACACAGTAAGTACTATTTGCCACCACAAAAAAACAACCATGTGGAAACAAGTGATTCAACTCAACCAATCTATATTGGTATTTATACTGCACACAAGCAGTAGTCATGATCCTACGTACCCAATCTTTATGCATATTTCCTTATTTTCCTGTGTCTGAACTATTCGGTGACAATGATCTCACACCTGAATCAAAAATTATGTGTTGAAGCCTGACTAAAGAAAGCTGGTCACATAATTTAGAGTTTCACTTCAGTGCAATTCTGTGCAGGCACTACAATGTCTGAGGAGCTACCTTTCCCGTGAGGTGTTAAACTAATTTACAGCCCTCTCTCATGGTGAAAAATTACCACAACTCTAAATGAATATGGGAATGAGATTTCTTCCTTGTCTTGGTCAGTATTTGTTCCAACTAGTTCCATCTTAAAACAGACTAAAAGAGATTAAAACAGACTATTACATTAAAACAAAAAGTGCTGGAGAAACGCAGCTGGTCTGACAGAATCTGTGGAAAGTCAACGTTTCAAGTCCAGAGTGACTCTGTTCATGATCTCTTTACTGTATTCCATGACCTCACAAATGTCTGTGTAAAAATATTTCAATCTCTTCCATTTAAGTTTATTTTCCTTACACCTGGAGTTCTCTGTCACTGAATCTAAATCCTTTCCTGTTGGCACATCACATTCATCCATAATTTTAATTGATCCGTCAAATGATTCTTTTTTCTTTTTCTCTTGCCTCAACATTGTTCTAAACAAAGCAAGTACAGGGGTCTTGAGATTGAATCCCACCATGGAAGATGGTAGAATTTGGATTCAATTAAAAATCTGGAATTTAGAAACTGCTGTTGATTGTCAGGAAAAACTCATCTGGTTCATTAATGTCCTTGAGGGAAGGAAATTGTCAACTTTACCTGGTCTAGCTTACATGTGATTCCAGATCCACAACAATGTAGATCTGCATGACCCTCTGGACACTTAGAGATGGGCAATAAATGCTGGCCTAGCTACTAACACCTACATCCTGTGAAAGAATAAAGAAAAATCCAATATTGCCATGGTAAACTGTCTGACAAATTGATGATTACATCCCATCAAATTTATTCTGAGTGTAAAAGGGGATAGTGTCCCATATTCCAATACAGATGCCCTTCACTTTGATGACTGCAAAAAATGTCACTAAATGCATAGTAAGAAATCATGCAGCTTTAACACCTTAATGTCTGAGAATCATAGACATAGCCTTTGTTAAGTGTGAATGGTGTATAAGTGAACTATGTAAGCATATAGAAAGTAGCTTTCGATTCCAAGTTGTATGAAGCCATTTTTTTTCAAGAAAGAACTGCAGTTATGACTAGATTATTTTAGGTCGCAAGAAAATATCCATCTCTGGGCATTAATATTTGGGAAAGTGCACGCAAAAATAAAGTGCTCCGTTGTATCTGAGATATTGATGAGTTTAAAGGTACTGTATAAAACTTTGGAAAGAAAGGAAAAAATTGAAAAGAATGCCACATTATTAAACCTGACTGCTGCTTAAATGCATCAAATATAGGAACAGTCATCCTTCGATAGTGAGTTGTTCAATATCACTTAGTTAATCACATAATTCACCATGGATTAATACAAATCACCATTTTGGCAAGACTATAAGTTGTTGTTACTAATATCACCACACAAAGTGTATTGCAACAAATGCTTTCATATTCTACATCCACCTGTGCGCACATCTTTGACAAATGTGTGGTCGCATCTCTGGAACAGAAGGATGAATTGTGAAACTCAGAAGCAAATGATGGAATGAAATATTGCAAAATTAGAAATCCCACAGTCAACAGCTGCAAGACAGCACATGGCTAGCAAAGGACACAACAACCACCAGCATTTATAATAGTTTTTTTTGCAGAGCTTACAGCCCTGACAACTCACAAAAATATACCTATCAGAAACTGAGAAGGCATGATGGAAGAGTTTGAAAGTGGGATAAAATATGGCAAGGCCTAGGAATTTGTAAAAGGGATCAAGAATGTATGGTGTTGCAGCTGAAGTTCTAGTTAGCAATGGCAGATAGAATGAAAGGGAAGTTGTTTCAAGTAACAGAGTGGAGGTGTAAAATATTCAAATGAAGGATAAAATAAAATTGAACCTTGTTTAAAATATGGAGGTAAGATTAATTGAGGTCACTAACCCACTTAAAAACAGTATAACAACACAGTGAGGTCTTAAAATATTGAATCCTTATAATATTTCCAATTAACACGGTAAATCTGTTTTAAAAATTGGCTTTAGCCAAAACTATCTCTAGGCAAAGTAGTCTCTTGTAAGCAGATCAATAGGAAGATACTAAGAGTTGCATAATTAATTCAGTAGCTGTTTTGGAGGCAAATTGCCAATACGTACAGACAGCAAGGTCCCATAAACAGCAAATTCGATTATTGAACTTTATAACAAGTGTTTACAACCGGGTGGCTTGCCAGACTACTTCAGGAGGCAATGAGAGTCAACAACATATTGTTGGACAGGAATCTATGGTGTCAAGGGCTAATGTATACAATGTGTACAAAATAGTTGATATCATAATTAGGAAGTGATGTGAAATCACAATACGACAGGTTCTATAACCTGAAGGACATTACTGAACCATTTATGTTCCTCTAATAATCCGGGAGCTTCCATGATGATTTTTATGGTGGTAACCCACAGAGTAAACAGCAGCAAAAATAGTACCTCACTCCAAGTTGCAATTTTATCAAATCATGGCTTATCTGTATCCAAATCAACTTATCTGCTTTATTCTCATCTCTCTTACTGGTTACCTCAAAGTTAATCGATCTCTGTCTTGAAATTTCAATTGTCCACCATTCAAAGTTGTTTGAGGAGAGTCTGTTTGGCATGAAAAATGCTTCCTGATTTTCATCCAATGTTGGCATAGCTCTACTTTTAAGATTATGCCAATTGTGCTGAGTTCTCTTATTGTATTATATAATTTATCTGTCTCTACCCTCTCAAGTCTCTTTACCATTTTCAACTTCCCGAATCAACAGTCAACCATCAAGCCAATAGAAGCAGTCTTGACAATTGCTTTGTTAAAGCATTTAATTTGGCATCCATCTGAACAATTTACAAGAATACTAATTCAAGAGGAAATCTAACATTTATATTGCATCTGAGGTCTGACTGTCCTCTATTAAATAGAGTTGAAACAGACACAGTGTTTGTATTGTTCTCGATATACACACGAGTGAGCCACATTCTGAACCCAACAGACAATCTTGTATCAGGCTCCAGCATAGTCTTTACAGTCAGGTTTATCCAGAAATGTTTATCCATATCTAATGGTGGATACTGTGTTACATGTTTTGCAAGCATGAGTTAGCTTATATGGTCAGTACCCCAGCTTGATGCAATAGTAATGCATAATTTGATGATTTGCTAGTTCTATTTCACAGGGTAATGCCTTAACCAATCAATTGCAGCATTCCTGGTTGAAAATTTAAACAAACTTTGTAGGAAACTGTCAATCAGCATTTCTGGTACATTCTCCATGGCATCACCTCTCCTATTCAGTGTCCATTTGCCAACCAATCATTATTTTCCTCTCATGCAGTATTTTCCCTTGAGTTGGTATTCTTGTATTTTATCCTGATGAGTGCAAGACAAGAAGGTTCAACAAAATACGTCTTTTTTTCAACAATAATCAAATTCTCTGCCGGCAAATGACAATATCCCTTCGTGAAAGCAATATTGGGACCATGGTCCAGACCTTTCAAGAAGTGGCAATCACACAAAGATTTCACTCCAGCCTTCCTTTTTTTTCACAAATATAGCTTCACATTTCTAAGAGGAGATTCTGACCTGGGCTTTTTCAGAAATGCAGAGGTGTAATTCCATTCTCCTAATGGAAGAATCTCGACAGAAGGTAAGCCAGGCAGCCTGTTCACAGCAGTCATCTCTGTATTCTGAAATGTAAAGGCTCTGACAGCTGCTGTCAAATGATAAGATGGATAGAGTTCCAGCTGGGTAAGTGTAAGTTGCCAGGTGGTACAATCGCATATAGGTCGGCGGTAGAGTGCCAAGTAAATAAGATGTCAAGTGGGAAGGGGTAAGATACTAAGTGGGTAGGGTGCAAGGGTGTAAGATGTCAAAGGGGCCAGGTAAGTAATGCACTTTTTAGAATGGATTTGGTGATTGGAGGAAATTGAGTCTGGTGGGTAGGTGACTACAGACCTCTAATCCAGTGCTGGACAGATTAGGTCAGATCCTCTGAAGGTGGGAAGCTGGGTGTGGCAGCAAGAGTGTGAGGGGATTGGGTCAGAAAAAGAAACGGTGTTCGATCCAGTCCATTTCAGCCAGTATGGTGGGCTAGGATCCAGTCCAGTTTGGCAATGGAGAGGTAGCTGTTCAGGTCAAGTCCAGCAGTGAGAACATTCCTTCCAAATTCTCTGATGTAATTTGAGACTTTAGGAGCATTCCAGACATAGAGGAATTGCTCAGTGGATCATTCAATGTCTGAGGAAATTCATTTGGAGTCTTCTACAATGGGAATTTTGCAGGGTCCCCATGACCAACTCCCATTAATGCCTGTCGGCCAGTGAAAGTCTGGGCCGATAGTTTTGTCTGAGTGTAGAGGTACATTTAGTACACAAATGGTCACGTTTTTATTTTGGTTGGAGAAAGTCTGATGTTGCTACTCCCTGTGTTTCAAGTCTCTTGTGATAAAAGGGAACAAATCATTCAACTTTCTAATTAATTATTGTTTTGCACATTAGCCTCCAGTAACTGATTGATAAGAACAAGGTCCATTTGTACGTCTACATTTTCTATTTTCTTACCATGTAAGAAATACTCTTCACATTTGTTCTTTCTTCCAAAATGGAAAACCTCACATGTTCCAGTTTTATATTCCATCTGCCATGTTCTTTCCTATTTATTAAGTCTGTCCAAATCCTCTTGAAGTGACTATGCACCTTCATCACAGCACACACTCCCACCCAGCTTTGTGTCATCTATGATTTGAAAATATTATATTTGGTTTCAACATACAAATCATATATATTTATTGGTAATAGTTGGGACTCAAGTGTTAATCCTTGTGTTAGCCCCAATTTAAGACTGACCTCTTTATTTTTGGTCTCTGTTTTTCTGCCTGTCAGCCAATACATGCCGATATATAAAGTCCTAGCCCGTGTGCTGTAAAGTTGTTAGACAACCTCCAGGAGAAGCTTCCAATGCCTTCCAAAGCCTTCCATCAACTTTGTCCATCAACTCCCTGTATCAATTCCATTAGTAATATCTTCAAAAAACTTCAACAGGTTCATCAACCACAATTTTCTAATCACAAAACCATGCTGACAATGTCCAACTCGATAAATATTACCCCAATTTCCATTTATTACATGTAATAGATTCTAGCGCTTTCTAGACTACTAACATCATGTTTACAGGTCTGCAGTTGTCCATTTTTGCTCTCCCTCCCTTCTTAAATATTGAGTTAGCATTTGCTACCTTCTAATCTAGAACCATTCCTAAATTTACAGAAATTTTGGAACATGAATATTAATGCAACCACTATCTCCAGAGCTACCTCATTCATTATTCTCGGATTTAGAATATTGAGTTGAGAGAACTGACCTACATTCAAACATATTAATTTTTCTAACATAACTTTCTTACTAATAATAATTTATTGCATCTTCCTCAGTGAAAACAGACTCAAGATAATCATTTCTCTTCTGTTCAGTTTCTCAATTTCTCTACCAGAAAACCTTCTTACACTGTCTACATACACTTATCTTGGCCAAGTGTTTCCTTTTTATGTACCCATAGAAGCTTTTACAATTCTTTTTTATATTTTCTTTTGCCTGGTTACATGAATAGTCTATTCACCATTTATTTGTCAGTTCCTTGGTCTGCTTTAGCTAGGTTCTAAATTTCTCCCAGGTTTACTATTGTTTCAGGAAATATTTCTGGGCCTTTTGTTTTATACTTATACAATCTTTAACTTTCTTTGTTGGCCATCATTGACTGAATTTTGATGATCGTGTGCTTTGAAAAAATATCTAGTTAATGTAGACTATCTATTAATTCTTTAAAGACCTTCAATTTCATATGCATCACATTTTAATGAACTTTCCCAATCTATTTCAATTAATTTGTCTCTCAAACCTTAATAATTTCCTTTATACAAATTTAACACTATGGCCACTTGATCATATTATGGTCAGTAAATCAAAAAAAACTACTTTACTATATGATTATTAAGTAGCCTGTCTGATAGTATAATATTAGATCTAAAAGAGTCTGTTCTGTCGTAGATCTCTTCACATACTGCTTAGCCATTCCTAACATACTCCATAAGCTTACTCAGTCTATTTGCAAATTCAAGTCACCAATGACTATTACCCATGCTACGTGCTTCTCTAATCTCCTGATTGATATAATGCCACCTCCTACCACTACTGTTGAGTGACCTATAAACAACTTCTACCAATGTCTGCTGTTTCTTACCTCCTACTAACAGATTCCACATTTTGTTCATGTCATTTAAGGCATTCCCTCTCTTACTAATGTACTGATGTCATCCCTTATTGTCAGTGCAACATCACCTCATTTTCCTTTTTGCCTGAGCTTGCTCAATATCTCTGTATGTTATCTATACTATGAGCTCTTACTTTGTACAGTAAACTTTGATGTGGAAGTTTGTTGGATGTTTTTTAGAAATTCAACTAAACTACAACTATGGGTTATCCTTTATGCACACGGCTGATTACTTCTGCAAAGAATCTTATTAGGTAAGTCAAACACAAATTCCCTTTTGCAAAATTATATTAACGCTGTCTGGATGCATTGAAATTTTCTAAATATCCAGCTGTAACCTCCTTACTAATGGGTTGCAGAATTTTCTCGAAGACAGATGTTAAGCCAGTAGGTTGTGGATTCCTGATTTCTATCCTTCTCTTTTCTTGAATAGAGAAGTTCTATTCCCTCTTTTCCAATCTGATGGGATGCTTACATAATCTAAAGAATTTTGGAAAATTAAGACAACGCATGCACTATCTTTGCAGCCTCTTTTAGGATTTGAGGGTTAAGGTCCAGCAATATCTGGTGACTTATCAGCCTTTAATTGTAATAATTTTAACAGGTATTCTTTCTGTGGTGATTATAATTGTTTTTAAGTTCCTCCCTCCCTTTCATCTCTTGATTGACACTTTTTTCTGGGATATTGTTTGTGTCTTACACTGCGAAGACAGATGCATAATATCGACTCAACGCTCATTTCCTTTTTTTTCCATTATTAATCCCCAGACTCTCTCTATAAGATCAATTGTTGGAGGTTTAGTGATTTTGATTAATGATTTTAAGAGACTTTCTAAAGCATTTAGATGGCTCCTGACAATGATACATTGTGCATACCAGTAGAATGACTAAGAACTATACACAGGGGTACAGAGTTGTAATAGAGTGGCATGCAGGTATGTGAGGTGGCATGGAGAATGTGAAGGGGGAATGGTGAAAAGTGAGGAGCCGTGGACTGCCATGGAATGTAATGGGATGAGAGTGGGATGAGAAAATTTGAGGAGCCAAAGACATGGAGAAGATGTTTCCCCTAAGTGGAGAGGTCTAGGCCTGAGGGTATAGCCTTAGAGTGAGGGGACAACCCCTCAGAACTGAGACAAGAATGAATTTCTTCAGCCAGGCAATGGTGAATCTTTGAACTCCGTGCCATCGGAGTATGTGGATGCCAAGTCATTGAGTATCCTTAAGACAGAGATGTAAGGGATCAAGTATTATTGGGACAAGGCATGACAATGTGGTTGAATCATGATCAAATGGTGGAGCAGACTCGATGGGCCAAATGGCCTAATTCTCCCCCTATATCTCATTGTCTTATGGTCTGATGGAATGTGAGGGGAATCGAAAACATGGCAGGCAATTTCACACTAACATCTTAAACATCAATATCAGCTATAACAGGTATAACAGCAACATTGCTGCAACTGTCGTCCTCTCAAACATGAAGCTACAAAGTAAATGACCAGTTAATCTGTAGGAGCAAATTACTGCAGATGCTGGAATCTGTAATGCAAACAAAACATACTGGACATCACAACTGGTCCATGGAAAGAGAGCAAGCTTAGAAATGTTAGTTTGCTTTCTCTCCATGAATGCTGCATGATCCACTATAATCTTCAGCATTTTTTGTTTTCAACCAGTTAATCTGATTTGGTAATGTTGATTAAGTGACAAATCGTGGCTCAGAGTATCAAATCACCATCCCCATTGTTAAGGAGTGTCAAGGAATCTTTTACATCAACCTGACCCAATAGGTGAAACCTCAATTTAACATTTCACTGAAAAATAATACCTCTACCAGTTCTCACTATTGCTGTTATGTAGCAGTTTAGATTATCTCAAGTCTTGAAGCAGATCTTAAATTAGTAACACCCCCTTACCTCTTCCTTCACCAAGTCTTCTGAAACCTTAACGTATCACTCAGTAGGCCAAGTCTAAAATTAATTTATCAGTGATGTATCAAGAGCAACTTCAAATACATTATGTTCAAAGAAAGCAGTTTGAAATCACGACATTGTTTACATTGATAAAAATGACTTGAGATCCATCATACTTCAATAGTAACTAATCATTATAGCGGGATCCTTAAGGGGAGGGGGAGCAGCCCAAGGCAGGATCCACATAGGCACCAACAACATAGGTAGGAAAAGGGATGGGGATGTAAGGCAGAATTTCAAGGAATGAAGGTGAACAGAGTTGTTATCTCTGATTTGTTACCCATGCCACATGCTAGCATGGCAAGGAATAGGGAGAGAGAGCAGTTGAACACATGGCTACAGGGATGGTGCAGGAGGGAGGGTTTCAGATACCTGGATAATTGGGGCTTATTCTGGGCTGGGTGGGACCTCGACAAGCAAGATGGTTACACCTGAAACAGTGAGGTACCAATATCCTGGGAGGGAAATTTGCTAATGCTCTTTGGGAGGGTTTAACTAGTTCAGCAGGGAGATGGGAACCTGAATTGTAGCTCCAGTGTGCAGGAGGTTGAGAGTAATGAGGTCATAAATAAGGTTTCAAGGTTGCAACAGTGTACCAGCAGGCAGGAAGGTGGTTTGAAGTGTGTCTACTTCATCACCAGGAGCATCTGGAATAAGGTGGGTGAACTTACAGCATGGGTTGATATCTAACTTCAATTTTGTGGCCATTTCAGAGAAATGGATAGAGCAGGGACAGGGATGGTTGTTGCAAGTTCTGGAGTTTAGATCCTTCATTAAGAACAAAGAAGGTGGTAAAAGAGGGTGGTGGTAGCATTGTTAGTCAAGGACAGTATTATGGTGGCAGAAAGGATTTTTGAGAACTTGTCTACTGAGGTAATATGGACTGAGGTTAGAAACAGGAAAGGAGAGGTCATCCTGTTGGGAGTTTTCTGAAGGCCTCCAAAACGTTCCAGAGATGTAGAGGAAAGGATTGCACAGATGATTCTGGATAGAAGCGAGAGTAACATGGTAATTGTTATGGGTGACTTTGACTTTCCAAATATTAACTGGAAATGCTATAGTTCAAGTATTTTAGATGGGTCAATTTTTGTCTTGCCTAATCACATCATAATTGCCTTCTCCCAGTATAACTCTTGCCGTGCGGTATATAGATCAGCCAACAAGAGACGAAGCCACATTGGATTTGGTATTGGGTAATGAAATAGGCCAGGTTAGATTTGGAGGTATGTGACCACAATTCACTTACATTTATTTTGTGAAGGAAAGCGATAGATATAGACCGCACGGCCAGAGTTATAGCTGGGGGAAGAAAATTGTGATGTGATTAGGCAAGATTTAGGATGCATAGGATGGTGAAGGAAACTGCAGGAGATGGGCACTGTGGAACTTGTTCAAGGAACAGCTACCGCGTGTCCTTGATAAGTACGTACCTGTCAGGCAGGGAGAAAGTGGTCGAGCGAGAGAACCATGGTTTACTAAAGAAGTTGAATCTCTTGTCAAGAGGAAGAAAGAGGCTTATGTGAAGATGAGACATGAAGGCTCAGTTAGGGTGCTTGAGAGTTACAAGTTAGCCAGGAAGGACTTAAAGAGAGAGCTAATAGCCAGGACGGGACACAAAAGGTCTTTGCACATAGGATCAATTAAAACCCGAAAGCTTTCCATAGGTATATCATAAATAAAAGAATGACTACAGTAGGATTAGGGCCAGTCAAGGACAGTAGTGGAAAGTTGTGTATGGAGTCCAAGAAGATAGGAAAGGTGCTAAATGAATATTTTTTGTCAGTATTCACACAGGAAAAAGACAATGTTGTCGAGGAGAATACTGAGATACAGTCTATTAGACTAGACAGGATTGTGGTACATGTCTAAAACTAACAAACAGCAGTGACCCCAAAACAGATCCTTGTGCACATCACTAGTAACTGAACTCCAGGTTGAACATTTCCCATCAACTACCATCCTCTATCTTCTTTCAGCTAGCCAATTTCTGATCCAAACTGCTGATCTGTTAGCAATTGTGGAAAGTATGAAAATAGATAAGTCCCCTGGGCTGGATGGGATTAATCCTAGGATTCTCTGGGAAGCTAGGGAGGAGATTACAGACCCTTGGCTTTGATCTTTATTTGTCATTGTCTACAGGAATAGTGCCAGAAGACTGGAGGATAGCACATGTTGTCCCCTTGTTCAAGAAGGGGAGTTGAGATGACCCTAGTAATTATAGACCAGTGAGTCTTACATCAGTTGTGATTAAAGTTTTGGAAAGGATTATAAGAGATAAGATTTATAATCATCTATAAAGGAATACTTTGATTAAGGATAGGCAACATGATTTTGTGAAGGGTAGGTCGTGCCTCATAAACCTTATTGAGTTCTTTGAGAAGATAACCAAACAGGTGGATGAGGGTAAAGTGGTTGATATGGCGTATATGGTTTCAGTAAAACATTTGATAAGGTTCCCCATGGTAGACTATTACAGAATTTATAGAGACATGGGATTGAGGGTGATTAAGCAGTTTGGATCAGACATTGGCTAACTGAAAGAAGACAGAGGGTGATGGTTGATGGGAAATGTTGATCCTGGAGTTTAGTTACTAGTGGTGTGCATGGATCTGTTTTGGGGCCACTGCTGTTTGTCATTTTTATACATGACCTGGATGAGTGTGCAGAAGTACGGATTAGTAAATTTGTGGATGACACTGAGGTCAGTGAAGTTGTGGACAATGCGCAAGGATATTGCAGTTTACAGAGGGACATAGATAAGCTGAAAAATGGGCTAAGAGGTGGCAAATGGAGTTAATGTGGAAAAGTGTGAGGTGACTGACTTTGGAAGGAGTAACAGGAATTCAGAATACTGGGCTAATGTAAGATTCTTGGTAGTGTGGATAAGCAATGAGATCAATGTCCATGTGCATCGATTCCTGAAAGTTGCCACCCAGGTTGATAGGGTTGTTAAGAAGGCGTACGGTGTGTTAGCTTTTATTGGTAGAAGGATTGAGTTTCGCAGCCACGAGGTCATGCTGCAGCTGTACAAAACTCTGGTGTGGCTGCATTATAGGAAGATGTATTGCGTACAGTTCAGGTTGCAGCGTTATAGGAAGGATGTGGAAGCATTGGAAAGGATGCAGAGGAGTTTACCAGGATGTTGCCTGGTATGGAGGAAAGGTCTTACAAGGAAAAGCTGAGGGACTTGAGGCTGTTTTCATAAGAGAGAAGAAGGTTGAGAAGTGATTTAATAGAGACATACAAGATGATCAGAGGATTAGATAGGGTGGACAGTGAGAGCCTTTTTCCTCGGATGGTGATGGCTAGCACAAGGGGACATAGCTTTAAATTGAGGGCTGATAGATATTGGGTAGGTGTCGGAGGTAGGTTCTTTACTCAGAGAGTACTAAGGGTGTGGAACGCCCTGCCTGCAACAATAGTAGACTCACTAACTTTAAGGACATTTAAATGGTCGTTGGATAAACATATGGATGATTATGGAATATGTAGGTTAGATGGGCTTCAGATTGGTTTCACAGGTTGACGCAACATCGAAGGCCAAAGGGTCTGTACTGTGCTATAATGTTCTATGTTCTATGTTCTGTGTCATTTGCAACAAATCAAAATTCAGCAAAACATACATGAGGCAAATCGAATAAAATATTAGCACAATCAAAGACAGGAATAAACCTTACTTCAACTAATGATGACAATACATCGATGCATCACAGCAGAAAAAAAGTTAGTTGCCTTAAACAACTGGGTAGCCTGGTATTTTCGTCAAGATGCACTAACGATTCATGACTAATTATGTATTTTCAGTACTATATTCCCATAATACACTGCATTCTTTAGATAATATCAAAACATGGTCGATGAGCTGAAATGTGGCAGATGGAGCTTATTTTAGATAAATGCAAGGTGCTGCATTTTGGGAAAGCAAATCCTAGCAGGACTTATTCACTTAATGGCAAGGTCCTAGGGAGTGTTGCTGAACAAAGAAACCTTGGAGTGTAGGCTCATAGCTCCTTGAAAGTGGAGTTGCAGGAGATAGGATAATGAAGAAGACGTTTGATATGCTTTCCCTTATTAGTCAGAGTATTGAGTACAGGAGTTTGGAGGTCATGTTGTGGATGTACAGGACATTAGCTAGGCCACTGTTGGAATATTGCATGCAATTCTGGTCTCCTTCCTATCGGAAAGATGTTGTGAAACTTGAAAAGGTTCAGAAAAGATTTATAAGGATGTTGCCAAGGTTGGAGGATTTGAGCTATAGGGAGAGATTGAATAGGCTAAGGCTGTTTTCACTGGAGCATCAGTGGCTGAGGGGTGACCTTATAAAGGTTTATAAAATCATGGGGGGCATGGATAGGATAAATAGACCAAGTATTTTCCCTGGGGGTAGGGAGTTCAAAACTAGAGAGCATAGGTTTAGGGTGAGAGGGGAAAGATATAAAAGAGACCAAAAGGGCAACTTTTTCATGCAGGGGGTGTTAGTTAAACATGTTGTCAATTCTTAAAATTCTGCTCACTGCAAAAGTTATGTAAACCATGAATGATAGTAAATCCAGCACTATACCATCTTTGCCAGAACATGATCTTCACTCCTTCTATCAATGACAAAAATGAAAACCAAATATTTGTATGCCTTTCAATGTGTATTTAAAGCCTCCAAAAAATTGCTACATTTTGCTAACAACTGAAGATGTATTGCTGAACACAGTTTGCACAGAAAACCATACAATGAATTGCAAATATATCAATAGCTTTAACAGCATATAATATTTGGAATGAGACTTCTTAATGCACAATCATGCGTGTAAAAGTGAACATCTGAATACTGTTAACTCACATGACAATATTTATTTCAAAAATCTAACTCAAAAGTAACAATTAAGACATATTTCAATAATCCCAGTTATGGCAGGAAATGAGTCAATTTTTTGTGGGGCTGCAGTTACTGCATCCCAGCAATTTAGTCTACATTTCCCATTGTCAGTTGTGAGCAATAATTTCATTTCAATATTAATATATGTAGAGTGGCTACGCTTTCATGTTTACAATTGTTTTCCAGCTGCTAACCTCAATTCTTGTGGTCTAAACAATGCAAGGGAACTGGCTAAAATTTTATTTCCTTAACTGCATTTCTCCAATTTTATTGCACAAATTTCATTGGATTTGACTTGAAATTATAATGAAGTCAAAATGGAAAACCAGGTCGTGTCCTCTAACCATTAGGATTTAGCTCAATAGTTAGTTAAACTAAAGAAATAAAGATTCCTCCTCTCTCACTCCATCTGGGCCAGGTACGAACCTACGCCATGGAATATACTTAGCCTCCAATTGAAATGGAAATATGTCAGAAATAACTCATAATTCAGTATATAATTGAGACTTTCACTCTCAAAAGGCCATGTGGACATTTTGTGCAAAAATCAAAAACAGCACAATGCTGCAGTGCTGAGTTTTGTCTTGATGTAAAGTTGTGGCAGATTACTGTAGTTTAACTGAATATAGTCTTGAGAAAAGCTTATATTGAGAGTTTTGCATGCTTGGTAAGATACAATTTCTTCAACATTTCTTCAGAACCCCTACAGTGTGGAAACAGGCCCTTTGGTCCAAAACGTCCACACCAATCCTTCGAAGAGTAACCCACCCAGATCCATTCCCCTATCCTATATTTACCCCTGACGAATGCACCTGGCCTACACATCCCTGAACACTATGGGCAATTTAGCATGGCTAATTCACCTAACCTGCACATCTTTGGATTGTGGGAGGAAACCGGAGCACCTGGAGAAAACCCATGCAGACATGAGGAGAATGTGCAAATTCTACACAGATAGTCGCCTGAGGCAAGAATCAAATCCAGGTCCCTGGCACTGTGAGGCAGCAGTGCTAACCACTGAGCCACTGTACCACCATGTATTTCAGTCACCAGCACTGATATTCTTGATGTAAAGATTATAAACAACTCTCTAAAGACAGCACTTTAACAGAAAAAAGGGCTACAACTCACTTCATTCTTTCCTGAATGCAAGATCAAAAATACTTTATGCCATTGTGCTCGCTCAATCACATGAAGGTGGTGTTTTGGCCACTAATTTTGTGTAATTTCCCAATGTAATTGTAATGTAGATGTTTTTTATTAGACACCTTACTGTGTGGAAACAGGCCTTTTGGTCCAACCAGAGGCATTTCCCTCTGACTAAAGCATCTAATACTACAGGCAATTTAACATGGCCAATTCGCATAACCTGCGCATCTTTGGACTGTGGGAGGAAACCCTCATAGACACAGGGAGAATGTGCAAACTCCACACAGACAGTCACCCAAGGCTGGAATTGAACCTAGCACCCTAGTGCTGTGAGGCAGCAGTGCTAGCCACTGAGCCACCAGGCCACCTTCTAACAAATAAATGCAACAATTCTTCCAATCTGAAGAAGAGTCATACTGGGTTCGAAATGTTAAGTCTTTTCCTCTCTCCACAGATGCTCGCAGACTTGCTGAGTTTCTACTGCATTCTCTGTTTGTTTCAGATTTCCAACATTTTAAGTAATTTGCTTTTAATCGAAGGCTTTTCACTAGTTCAGTAGAAATCTCTTCAGTAGTTTTTCCTTCTATTCTACTTCTGCAATAACAGGTATCCCACACATGCACACTCACTGCCAATTTATTCGAAAGAAACAATATTTGTACAGCAAATTGATCAGGGAATTGACAGAGTCAGGCATTAGCCCAAGATGTTTTGCAATATCTCTGAGTTTGTTGCACAGCAACAGAACCTCAAGTTTCCTTTTTAACAAAAGATACTTTACATTAAATTTGTGCAAGATACTTTATACAACTTGTGAAAGAACAACTAATGTTTCCCATGTTTTACTGGATACCATTAAAAATTATCTGAGTCATTCTTTATCTTTTAATATAGTTTCATATATTGGTTTTGATCTGCATTTGTCTGACAATATCTTACTCTGAAACTTACTGGGAACACTGATTGGAACCAGTACCACCTTCTTGCTAGTGAGTTTTCTTTAAAGAAGTCATTAAAAAGATGTGAATACTACAGGCATGATTTATTAAGAAGAAATGTTTTCTTCACATCTAACAGTAAAAATGTTTTATTATAAATAAAATACACAAAATGATATCTTCAAACCACAGAAGAGCAAGCTAAAGTCATTCAATGACAACCAAATATTCCCTCTTTGTTGTAGCAGGAACTCCATTCCAAATACGACCAACAACTTGGATATTTAATAAATTAAAATCATACACATTCATACAGATGCTTTTTAAAACAAAAACACATATATTCAGATGTTAGATAGCATACTACTCCCAAATGTGCTTGGAACTGGGACAGTTGGCTTTCACTAAAACTCAATCTTATTTCCTTGGTTTAAATGACAGCTAAGACTATTGATGTTATTGCATCATAACATGTGTAGAATAATATTACATCTTATGCACATATGAGTCAGTTACAATGGTGGGCAACTAAAATATTTCTTTCCTTATTTTCTCATAAACTGACCATCAACTGTCCAAAGATATTTCATTAAATTTCTATTTGTAAGAGACTGAGTTGAATAAGTTGCAGCTGTACACTTGCTTTGATCTACCTTAAGCTCCCTAAAATAAAGAATCCTTACAGTGTGGAAACAGGCCCTTCGGCCCAACAAGTCCACACCAACACTCTGAAGAGTATCCTACCCTGACCCATTCCCCTATCCTATTACCTAACTTACACATCCCTGAACACAATGGGCAATTTAGCATGGCCAATTCAAGTAATCTATACATCTTTAGACTGTGGGAGGAAACCCGAACACCCAGAGGAAACGTACACAGACATGGGGAGAATGTGCATTCCACCCAGGCAATCGCCTGAGGCTAGAATCAAACACAGGCCCCTAGCACTGTGAGGCAGCAGTGCTAACCACTGAACCACCATGCTGCCCCAGTGTAGAGTGTGCCATCAGAATGATCAGGACTCTTTATTGTGTGCATGAAATGCCATATCTCTTCTATTTTATTTGGGTGCATTCAGTGTGACCTGAGGAGATTAATAGCAACAATTCCACTTAAACTTCAAATGTATATCATTGTAGGAAATGTTTAATTAGAATAACAACACTAAAGTTGCACCATCAATTTGGAATTAGTCTAACCTGAGTGTGAACTTTAAAAGGGTGAGGCTACCTGGAGGAAGCATTCTTTTGCAGTTCGACACATCATTTATCAGTCCAATACAATGTCAAATCTTTAGATCCTACTGGAATTTTATAAAATCCATCTGGGGTTAGCTAAATGGCTTTGATCTCTTAAATATTTATTGCTTAACCATCTAGGAAGCACCTTCATGGACACATGTGACCATGCATCTGTAGAGTTTTTAGTTTAGCAATGTGAGTCATGCAACATGTGGTTATGCAGGTCTGCAACCCAATCATGCGTCAAAAGATATGCATTTACAAAATTAGCTATGAGCACAGGCTGACTGAGGAAATAGGCGAAATACTTAATACACGTCAATACTCAGCAACAATACAATACTAGAGAGGGCAACATTTCAAAAACTCAGCTAGACCAATTTATAAGTCTAGCCATTTAAATAAAATATTTGCAACTCTTCTTCAAAGGCAGTCGAAGCAGATTCTGGATATAGCTGCTTCTTATAAGGAGCAAAAGGGTAGTCAGGAATATCAAATAACCAGATCAGGCAGAATTTTATTGGATGAGGAAGCATGTTAGTGGGACCGAATGGACTAACTGGTATGTTAGTGCATTGCAATGTTCACACTGGGTCAGAAATGCATGTCAAATCTGTTTGACCCCTTAAATATCTGGCATCTTGTTCAGCCACGCCGACTGCAGGGGACGGTTGTAGATCTGCTGGACATGGCCAACTCCTGCACATACATACTGTCCAGTTTTCACACGAGTGACAAACTGGCTGCTAGCACGTGATTCGCGCGCTTGCTGTCTTCTACCGGGGGCGATCGGGTGCGCGCCAGGCAAGCGAGAGAGAGAGTGCGGGTGCAGCGGTCGCGCGTTGCGCGTGCTTGACGGCGTGCACGAGCTTTCGCTGCCTTCACGCCTGTCTCTTGCCAACTGGGTAGCGTGCGTTGCATTGGCCTGGGCCCTGACCTTGGGTTTGGGGAAAGCAAAGGTGGGTGAGGTGCAGCGTTCATGAGTCTTCACAATGAGGTTGAGGCAAAAATCATTGTAAAGTAGGGTTGGATCAGGGCAATGATTGCACAGCAAAAAAAACACAATATGTGACGCCAAATGCTGTCAAAAGTGGCTGCAAAAGTGCTTTACCAGCCTGCATAAATATCTTTGAAAGCTATTGTCAGAGAGCGGCCTCGCCCTTGGTGTCTGAGCACTGAGACTAACTTTCTTCAGTGTGAAATATTTCTGTGAGGTCAGACAGTTCCGCTATTTCGCCTTCTGTTTTGGTCATCAAACATCTTAACACGGACTGAACACATTATGCAATGCCCACTTGTTTTCTACCCCCGTGCCATTATTATCTTGCAAAGGAAGTGTCCCCCTCAATTTACGACGTTATTTACAGGCTACATTGCAGATACAAACAAGTGGTTTAAGGAGTGATCGATTCATTTGGAAATAGCCAGGACGTGGATAAGGAGCAGAGAAATCTGACATCGCAGGACGTGAAAGGATGTCGAAACGCAAAGGGTCGTTTATAATAAGACGGGACAGGACAGTTATTCTGTGGTATCTTGTAGCATTAGCTCCACTTTATGCTTAATAAACATTTGGTCAGACTGCAAGTGGACCTCGAAGCGACCTCCCTCTGGCTACACAAAGGGTCCAGAATGACTTTCACGTAGAATTTAGAAGACGACTGATGGGGTGCATATGGAAAAAAAAAGTCCTAAACGTGCCTCCTCTTTTCTCATTCATCAGCTAATAAAGTCAGAAAGCATCTCGGTCCCCTTTCGACACACATGTCCCATTGTTATTCTGAGATTAGCTGCTGCGGGAAAATGATATGAATAGCTTACCTTATAATTTAAATTTCCCCTTTCATTTGTAATATTGCGCAATCTGTCCAAATCCTTAATTTGTTCAATAAAATGTCAACGGTGTGTTTAATAATGCGTTATGTTTTTTTTTCAATTATGTGCGGTGGACGCCAATCGATGAAAATAGTTCCATTGAATCTTTAAAACCTAATAAAGCCTATTGAACTTTAGTGGAACGTACTTTAACCCTTTTCTGACTTCCCATTGGCACCGACGCAGAATATCCGAAATATTCATCATCGTCCAGCTATCTCACAATTTGCAGTGTGATATGTTGGAAAATTGCCTTCTGAACGTGAAGGGAAGATTACGAAGTGCAGACATTTTAGTTTTACAACGAATTGCAACGCCAAAGGTTTGTGTTTTACGAACTTTTTTTGCGGATTTGTTCTGTTGCGTTTTCCGCACTCCTTGCGCCTTTTATTCGTTCACATAACGAGATGAAAGTCTCATTAAGTTTAAGGACGTCCGATGCAGAGAACGATTGATTGGTTAAGTAATTTTTATTCATTTAGTAATTAAATCAATACTGAATGCCATTCTACATTTTTTTAAAATGAAACTCAATCTATATTGCCTAGACAAAGAAGGCAAACAGAATTCGAATATCTAGCACACAAGAATGATTTTATTTTTAAATATTTTACCTTACAGCCTCTGCTGTAATGAAGTACAATAGGCTTTGAAAACATGTATAGCAATCCAAGGAATCAATATGCTTATCGCTGAAGCATGGGTTTAATCTGATTGATTCACACAGACAAGGATAAAATTGTATCTGTTTTGCTTACATAACATTAAAGAACAAATAAAAATGTAACGGAACTTTCTGGAATACAATTACAGGGTTAGTATCCTGTAATATCTCTGGAAGTCTAGGGTGGCAATCGCTTTCAAATCGGCCTGGGTAAAGATGAGTAATGTTGGACAGGATAGCGGCAAGAAGGTCATTGCTATTAACTTAAGTACGGGCATTCCCAACTCCACTTAAACTCACCCAATTACACCTAATGATCTGCGGGAGAAAAACTCGCCCGTGACCTGACCTCCACAAAACAACAGTTCATCCACTACCTTATTGCTTACTCAACAACCGGGCATTCCTTTACATTAGTTTTTTTTTAACGACATTTGCTTTTCCTCTGCCGGGAAGCCATGGGCTGTGCTGCATTTTAAAGTAAGGACTTTGGAGACTGTAGATGAATCGATGCTGTCGATTGCTCCGTTTAAATATGGGAGTTATGGTCATTGTCTTCTTCCAGAATGCCTGGGAAAAAGGTTGGGAATCACATTTAGTGAAAAAATGTATGAGCATTGGCGCAACAAGAAACTACAGCGCTCTGAAAATTAAAGTATACAGTGTCCCCTTGCTACCCTCCCCAATCATGTTTGTCTCTGTAAAATTTGTGATTGATTTTATCATTTGAATACCATGGCTGATTAATTTCATTAAAATCATATCACAGGATACAAAAAGATTGGAAGAAACAAAATCATCAACGTGTGCAAATTAATGTTTAACATTCACTCCCGTTTAGGTCAACACCCCCTTCGGTATGTCAAAGTATGCACTGCTCTCGTGTTTTGGATATAATAATTTAGTCAAGTGATATTTCATTGTTCAAAGTCACATTAACAGCTAAATGGAAGTTAACAAGTGAATAATTATCATTAATGCAAAATTAATTTTCATCAGTGTTTCAAAAGTTCAAGCACTTCCAATTGAAGTCACCCTTTTAAGTTTAAATAATATAAACGCTGGATGATCTAAAATATGCCAGGGACAAACAGCCGTTAAGAAAGATGCCAAAAACATGGAAAGAGTATACAGTCAGGGTTAAAACATTGAGATAACTTGCTTCTCCCAAAATACTCCGACAATATTCTAGGTAGACAATATTTATTCCGATAAGTAATATGGTTAATTATTTGGTAGTCTTCATACAATCCTTTTGGGGGGGGGGGAGAAAGGCATCATTAACCGCACTTCCTAGATTGCTACGGGGAAGGGACAAAACGAAGAGACATTCGTTTTTAAATACAAACTGCCATGAGGAACCAGATTTCAGCGCAAAGCCAAGAAAAACCATCATAAGGAAAAGTTACATTTAATTACGTCAAACGATCCAGAACAAAATCGCTCAACATTGCTTTGTTGGAGCTCAGAATATGCATACACACACAGTGGAATGGGGCATCACAAAACAGCTGTCGTACTGTCTTGGCGTCAGCATTGTATAAAAGAAAATTAACGCTCCTTTTTGCTTGCGATTAAAAGGGTTATGTACATAAGACATCGAACGGGTGCAATTTATCGCAATGCTGTTTCAAAAAGTCTATAAAGATTTGCCCGTTGCTTTGTTACAGTACCCCCTAATTGCTTTTTTTTTCAAATTAACCTGGTTTGGTGGTTCTAATCCAGGGATAATTGCAATGGAAGCACGCTTTAATGACACTCATTAAATGATTCCACTACTTATAAACACGACCAGCTTGTGTTTAAGAAGCAGAGGAGCATGGACTATTAACATCTAAAATAACTACCTAAATCAGCCTGTTTTGATTCTTTTAAATTTTGTCGTTATGCATTTAATGTTCAGAAATGTTCATTGCTAAAGAAAAATAAAATCTATCTTTCTCCGAGAAGGGGAAATGTAAGAAGTTCCCTTACGAAAAACTACTTGACATATTCCCGAATAAGCGCTTGTAAACGCCGTTCCAAGGGGGGGGGGGGGGTGGACCTAAACATGGCGAGGAAAAGCTAATTCCTAAATTAGCACGCATCCCCGAGTAGATAATGATTTTCTAAAATGCTCTCAAGCGTAATTCGCGTACGGGAGATATCTTGTGTGGTATTATCATTCCCACAACAGCGTTAGCAACTAGTAAGTTCTTGTTGGCGACTTCCACATTCCCGGCCCTGTATATGATTTCCCCCTCTCCCATGTAGTCGGCCGGAGTGCGGTCAAAATAATAATCATTCAACAGATACATGTTTTTTAAAAAATATGCGATTAAGAAGGAAAGGAACATCGGCGCCCAGTCGTGACAATTTAGCAATAAGCGCCCTTAGATCCCAAAACAAAATGTATTACTTCTGAAACATTAGGGGCAAAAACCTATCAATAGAAATTGTACGGCCATCAAGCGAACGGACAGTGATGGCAAAATAGCGCAATTCGCCTTTCTCGGCAGCGCGGCTGTTGAAAAGTTCACTCCTTCGATAATGAAAACGAAATGAGATCACCAGCGTGTTGGACGTGGCGTTATCAAATTGAGCTTTATTTCAAATTGGTTCGATTGGCACAATTTAATCTGTTCATTTTCAAACCACATCACTGACCCGGTGGTGCTGGTCAACTGAACTTCGCGCGGCTGCAAGGTTCACGGATATTTTGGGGTTGGTGGGGGGTGAGAGAAGATGTTTGGATCAGCGATCGGATTGCTACAGTCAGTCCCGCCAGATAGCGCTAAAGGGCTGTCTATGAAACCGTGCCTTCCAATGAATTTCTCGCAGACCATGGCAGAACATCTGCCGAAAGTTCACGTCGCCTGTTTTTTTTCTCCCCCTCTCTCTCTCTCTGGGTTGTGGCGAGATTGCGGTAGGGTATAAAGCGAGACCCGGTGCGTTTAATATACGACGGTTCACAGGTAACGGCTGAACACTCACTCAGTGGGGAGATTTTCCTTCAGCCTGGACTTACATTGGGGTCAGGCAAAGTTCACCAATAATCGTCCTCGATCTTCCTTCCCACTTTTTGTTGTTGGGGGAGGGTGTGGAGGCGGTGGGAATTGAAATCACGATCTCTAAAACAAATAAACAAATTGTAAAACTAATACCGAGCCCGATTAGAATATAGAATTCTTGGAAAGCTGCAGTAACACGCTGCAGACTGACTATTCAAACCCGTGCTTTTACCTCATTTCCTGAACAAGTAGAGACTTCAAACTTTTGCAGCGAGGGTTGGAATATATCTTATACAATCCGGGGGGGGGGGGGGAGGGGAGGAAATCACACGCTCCGAAACAACACACATAAACTTGGACTGAAGGACAATCAACATCAAAGCAAAACCAGCGTTAACTGTGGTCAACGCCGAGAACATTCAAATGCGTCTCTTTTTAACGAGGGCACGAAAATAACTGCAAGTCTCCAGTATTTATCGCCTTCCTTTCTTGACTCCTTCCTTGTTATGACTTTGTACCAGATATTGTACTTCCCACCACTCCGTAATGAACTGATACCTTAATTTGAAACAAATTATAGCGTTAAAAGTTCATATATGGATGTTCGTAACAGTAACCACGGTTTAGATTAGTCGGCTTTCATCCTTCAATATGGTAATATTGGAAGGTTGTTTATGCATTTTCTACATCTGATAGAACTTAAACAACTAAAAGTTATTCTAAAATGTGTTTATTTCACTTTTATTTGCCTTTTGGCGGTGAAAACGAAAAATCCACTTTTTTACCACAGGAGTAGTGCGGTAATGTGGCTGGGTTTCGCTCAACAAAATGAGTTTGCTTCGGGATGTAGTCACATCAATATTTTAAACTCTGCTGCTGAATAAAACACACACACACACACACACACACACATTGAAGCGGGAGCAAGGCGTGCTGAATCTAAGCAAGTTTGGAGACATTTACCGTTTTGGTCGGTACACTTGTAGTTCCAACAACAACTGGCTCCCTCGCCCTCTGATTGTCTTAGTGCTGTTTTTCTTGAAACAGATACTGAACTCTTAATGAATCTCAACACAGCTGGACTACTCTGACTGAGCAGTGATAGCTCTAACCCCAGGTTGACCCCAATTTGACACCAGAAGATGAAATTTTACCGGCTGTTAAAGCAATCTTCGGCTATCCCCTGCTATCTGCTTGTTGATGGAGATGCACTCCATAAGCGGACACCGATTTGCATTATTTGAACGGCAGCTACTCGAATCCCGATTGAAATATTATATAAAAGGCTGCATTTCAGGATTCGATTCTCAGTTGGTTGGGGGTATCTCCTATCGATAACAGAAATCTGCAAACTTGAGAACAAACATACTTAACATATTAAATGAGACAAAGCAAGCATTCTGTTCAAGCGAAATCGAGAACAAGTTTTTTTTTAGGGAGAATAGCACTTACATTTCGTACGCATGTTACATAAATATGAATAGGAGTAAAGTTGGTATCTCTAAATAAAAAAAGAATCAGAATCTGATTATCTGCATTTGGAATTTAAGAATGTTGCAGTCAACTATTAAACACGGGTGTTTTACGATAAAGTATTTGCACAAAAGCAAAACTTTATTATAATAAAATAGGTTTTTCTGTCGATAAAATACGAGCTAGCCACTATTTATTGCTGTGTTTTACTTACTGCTGCCCAGTGTCAATGACGCTTTGCAAGTCATTTGTGCTTTTATTAAATATTGACGAGTAATGTAGAAGACCATTTTCAAACTTTTTGACTCACACGAAATCCGACTGTGTACTTTGCTTTATGTTATTAAGTAAAATGTCATCAATTCGACAAATAGAACACAAGAAGCTTATTATTCGGGGGCTGACCAACAGAACATGCTGGGGATGTTAGAAGGAAAATACCTATGCATATGGTTAGAATATTTAATCGGCGCAATCCTACGGGGTGCAACATATTCTGACATCCATACACTTCACCAGATCATAGAAGCGGTTACGGCAAAATACTACAGTCAAACTCATTTACAAAAAATGAGTCGGAACAAATGCATTTTCAATAGTCACCGATGACAGTCACACAACATTTACTTTTATTTATCACTTGAGAAAGTCCCCGCTCATCGCTGCTAGCAGCTCGCCGCTTTAGTGCTCGAGAAAGCTTTCACCATTTTACAAAACGTCTTGTTCCATCGCCGGGCTCCGATCAGAGACACTCCTTGCGGTTACCGACGAGGTGAGAAATCGCGGCCGGCTCGGTGTTCAAACTCGCCTGGTTCACGCATTGCGGAAACGCTGCAATTTCTACCCACCTTCTTCTGTTGACTTGTTACATTAAAACACGGCAATCATTAATATCGGGCAGCGTGGTTAGGCAAAACCATGGCAACGTTGCCGTTTGTACACTGTTTGGCAATAAATGCCTATTAGTGAAGCACACTTACTTGAATGGCAGGACGCGGCTGTACTTACTCTGTTGCAAGACGAGTCGCCAGTACAGTATAGCAGAAGAATGCTTATTGGAGGACCGTCTCGGAGGGTAGCTGGATCTTCAGAAGCTGTACGTCTCTTTCTTATTTTAAAAAGAGATGGGAAACAACGCGTAAAAGTATTTTGAGAGTGAATTTTCGATGCTGTCCTACACTGTCAACAGTCCTTGGTATACTCACAGGCAGCGTCCTGTTGGAATGCCCACTGGCGTTTGTCAACCGCTGCATTATCTTACTTTTTTATGTGAGGGGGGTTTTCCCAAACATCATTGTTGTTATGATGCCCCGTTTAATCAAACTGTTTAATTGCAGTGGGTATCACTATCAACATCATCCTCTTAATCATTCTCTTTTCTTTTGCTTTATTGACCTCTTGAAGTTGCACTACTGCGTCCCTGTGTCCGCAAAACAAAGTGTACAGAATCTGCCTGCTTTGACAAAGTCGTGATTCATGTTTAATTTTGGAAATCAAATATCCCGTAGACAATGCATTTTGCCAATTTTTTTTCTCTCTGTGAAACCATCGATATCTGATGTCACATGCACAAAAGCCTGCATATCTATTGATGAACCCAAATATTAAACGGAAGAGTCCGTTTTGGCCTTTGTGCGTAGGGGACCGTGAACGAGAGGGGGGCGGGGTGGGGGGGGAAGACAAAACTACTGCAATCGATGGGTCGACCATTGCTCCGCCCCTTAACTTCTACCATTCCCTGTGATTGATGATCAGATGAAGCTATGATAATTGACTGTCATGATGTACGGCTGGGTGCATGAATTTGGATCCAGCGAAAGGATTGGACGAGATGCACAAAATTACTTTCCCTGCAAAGCTTTTTTTTTCGTTGGAAAAGTTCATTTGTACTCAAGGGGGTGCGGGACCACACTTAATTTTCTAAATAACACCGTGCAATTAGGAACACCAATATCAGGAGCCACCGCGCTAAATATCTCCGCGTTACCCTGCACACCACAATAATGCTAGGAAGAAGCACAGCGGAGGACACGGGAATCACACGGTGGATGACTGAAAGGGGAAATAATTCGAAGCCTGTTGAACTTGGGAACCACTTATTCAAATAAAACCGGTGTTGCCTTCCCGAAGCAATTCTCTCCAAGGCACATAATGGTCAGTCATGAATATGACTAGTTAACGTGTTCCCCACTTTGTGTGTTTGTTAAGGTTCAGCAAGCCGGACACTTTGCCCACTTAAAGTCACAGTTTGTCAGGATTGCACGGGGCTTGGTTTTCAGCAAGGATTCTAGCGGTTACTTTGTGGGAAGTTCTGAAATATCTTAGCATGTGAACAACTTTTTAAAAGGCAGTTGTCACACACAGAGAGAAAATCTTTATTTGTACATACACGCGAAAGATGAATCTCGCTCAGATAACATAATGCTGATTGATTTAGAGATCTGTTTTACAATCTGATCTGTGTGTGTGTGTGGGGGGGTGTTCTGAGTGAGGCTTTTTTTTGACGCTGCTGGCTCCCCCCGCCTCCCCGCAACCCCCCCATGACTTGCAGCGGTCCGATTGCATAGTCTGCATATGAGAGACAGCTTGGCGTACGACTGGCTATGGCCACCACTACTTCCGGGTTCCGTCATTCTCCCGCCGCCGCCGCTCAGCGCTGCCAGCGCATTATTACTGACAACACACTCACTCTGTAACCAACCAACCTCCCAACCTGCCACCTCCTCAATACTTACTGACAGCCACTTATTCAAACAAACAACAAAAAAAAGCTACGAAAGAAGCCGAAGCTGCCTTCCACCCACTTTCTCGCTGTTATTTTTTTTCGTGTGTTGTTAACTCCTCGTGAACGTTTTTTTCATCGCTGTTTTTTTACAGTGAGATAGCGGTCCAAGGCAGCCAGAGTTGTTGCAACGGCAGATCATCATTCATTCAATACCCTGACAACCCTGCTTTGATTGACAGCTGGAGTGGCAAAAAGCCATGAGAGACGACAGTTTTGTTACAAGCGGGCTGTTGACGGGCCGATCGTAACCTTCAGTAATTTTTTTTCCTGGCTTGAATTTTTTTTTGCTTCTTCTTCATCTGGAAAGAAAAAGAGGGGGAGAGAGAGAGAGCGCGAGAGAAAGAGAGAGTGAGAAAGAGAGAGAGAAAAAAAAGAGGCAAAGTTCCCCTCCTTCCTTTGGGCCGCTTTAAACTGCGATAGTGTGGAGGATAAAGCAGAAGTCGGAAACTGGATTGGGAAAAAAAACAGGGATCTCGTTGAGACTGAGAACTAAAGCGGACTGGGGGATATTACAGAGACGGCACATCCAACAGTGTGGGAGCGCAGACTGATGGCGCAAAGGGTAGGTTTTCAATCTGCAACACTCACCTATCGGATAATCCTGTATCGGTGGGGCCTGGCTGAGTCCTCTCATCTACTGATGATGGCGGCCCGTATTCAGCAGCAACAATCGCAACCAAAAAAAAAATCTTGTTTAATAGCAAACTCTAGTATGCACGAGCATGTGTTGTGGTTCTTGTAGGTCTGCTGCTTTTTTTCTTTTCTGTTTAACGCGATTCTCTTCCCATTCCCCCCCCCCACCCCTTCTCTCTCTCTTCCCCCCTTCCCCATCCCCCCACCTCTCCTGATCTTCTATTGATTTCTTCGATGCAGTACGATGAACTTCCTCATTACGGTGGGATGGACGGAGTTGGGGTACCGGCGTCCATGTACGGAGACCCTCACGCCCCCCGGCCGATCCCTCCAGTCCACCACCTCAACCACGGACCGCCGCTCCACAGCCAGCACTACGGCCCACATACACCTCATCCTAATGTCATGCCCACAAGCATGGGCTCTGCTGTCAACGATGCCCTAAAGAGGGATAAAGATGCAATTTATGGGTAGGTAATAAAATATAAAAGAACACTGACACGCTCCGCGGAGAGAGAGTTTAAAAAAAACAGTTTATAACCAATTCAGTAGAAAGCCAAATAAAACTGGCAAGTAGAGGGAAAGCAAGTACCTAGCTGTTTTCTTTTTTTGCAATGTTTAGTGTGCACGCACAGGGCTCTGAACTTTGTGTTCAGAACATTTTGGAATGCAGTCGGATCTAGTTTTGCTCTTGGTTTAGAAGCGAAGCTCTGTTTTTTTGGCAATCCACAAACGTTAATGATTATAGCTTTCTGGACTGACCGGAAGCTGCAAGTTTTTTTTTGCACTGTTTCTGTTCTTGTTAAGTTATGTTTTACTTCAAAATGGCTGCTGCCTTGTTGCTTAACTTAGTGGGGTGAATAACTATGTAGCAATGTTAAAATATAAATCCCAATTTTTAGTCAGTACCTGGGAAATTGTAAGAAGCAATCCGGTTCTTCAGTCGTAAATTGTCAATTGCTGAAGTGAATTACAAGAATGAAGTGGTCTGTTCTAGGCGGAGAGAGAGAGAGAGGAAGAGAGGGGCAGACTGTCTTCATTGCCACTGGAAATCATACATAGTTTTAAGGGTTTCGTGTGCTTCAGAACTGAAAGGAATTGACCGAACTCCTCCTTGTCTTGCAGGCATCCTTTATTTCCTCTGTTAGCGCTGGTTTTTGAGAAATGTGAGTTAGCGACCTGCACTCCACGAGAACCCGGCGTAGCAGGCGGTGACGTCTGCTCGTCTGACTCCTTTAACGAGGACATAGCAGTATTCGCAAAACAGGTCTTACAATTCATCTTCTTTACAAACTGGGATACAATATGATGAGGGGGAGAATAAAGACATACTAGCACTTACTTTAACAGTCTTGCAGCAGCTTTTTCCCCTTAAATGTAACCTGTAAATCGTCTTTAGGTGTACATCTGTGCAACACACAAGCATTTTAATAAATGTGTCAAATTACAAGTAATTACATATCATTCATGTACTAATTGTGTTCTACATGCTGTTTGTTTAGCAAGCACACCTTGCCTTTTGAGACACTTAAGACTTTTTCCAAGATAGTTTTCAAACTCTTACTACATTGCATTGAGCTCATTTATTTCACTTATTGTTTAGGTCCGCGCAGAAAAACCACTATTCTCTTCTAATCCTGAACTGGATAACTTGGTAAGGCTTTCAACACTTAGTGATCTTTCTAACACATTTTCGATTTGATGCATATTACACGTGGCTCCGCTGCATGCACAGAAATCATTGCCCATTGTGACTGTTTGAACTGAGATGACCTTCTGGGCTTGGTTTTTAATCAGAGCTGCCCTGAAATAAACCGTCTTTTTTAAAAAAAAGATTTCTGAAGCGTTCATTCGCGTTTAAACATTGCTCGCTGAATGACTTTCATTACAAGCCCGCTCGTCAGCCGCAGGAGGCTTGAAGGGGCGATGGGGGGGTGGGTGGATTCAGGAAATAACTGCTTAGCGAGAGGGAGCCACTTCAGAAATCCCCGCACTTTGGACCGACTGATCTGTGCAAATACCCCGTGAGGTGGCTTTTAAAAGATCGAAAAACTGCCTCGAACGCGGCTTGAGATTTGTGATCCCGACTGAAGCCCCCCATTCTACTTAGAATCTATCTTTTAAAAATTCGGTTTATGTTGTTTTAAAATCCCCAATGGATGTTTAAACAGTAAAATATTTCCCAACGTCTGAACATTGTAACGTGATTATTTCAAAATAACCTCGAAGTTTGCCTAATTATAAGCGTTCTGCTCTGTTTAAAGTTATTTTTAAATTCGCCATGTTATCTGATATGAGCTTTGACTGAAAGATTGGGATTTCTATTTTGCATGTCTAACATATGTGATACATTTGCAGATGATTCAAGCTATACAAGTGTTAAGGTTCCACCTCTTGGAGTTAGAAAAGGTAAAAAGAAACTTTTGTTGCCCGTTTTTCAGTCTCGCTCAATTCCTAATCCATGTATGGTATAAAGTATAAATCAGAATATGCTTAACAGTAAATCAAACTTATAAACCCGAAATCTACTTCTTGAATTATATTGATGGCAGGCAAATTGGAAGTGTTGTTAAAATAAAGAGCATTCCTATCGCTTGCCGGCCGCGCCTGACTTTTCACCCTGCATTAAAACCGAAAGAGACTATTCCGACAGGTTCATAGATTAAGATTTCTGCCTGTACACGCTTACCCTTTTCATATACAAATGGCATTTGGGTTTGTAAGTGTCTAGCTTCCAGTTGTAGACCGCTGCGTTTCTTTGATGTGGCTTTGGGGTTTAACATTCATTTTACAGTGTTGCAAAGTCGGAGCTCAAACCCTGAACTCACTGGGTCAAATGGAATGCCTGAGCGCAAAAGTCGGTACAATTGTTGTTTATAGTTCAGAGAATGAATCTGTTATCGAGGAAACGTGAATTCTTTTTTTTAAATCAATCAGATCAAACAATATGAACAAATAGAACCGCGATTTAGGCCGTTACAGCAGCCGCGATAATGTAGAGATAGGTACCACGTTTTAATGCAACACCCTGCGGTGTGGACAAGGTTATATATATTTTTAGATTGAAGGTATGGTCCAGGAGTAAGCTCATACAGACCCTTTCATCCGGAGAGTTATTTGCTAATGTTATCTGCGAATTTTTGCCTTGTTTCAAATACTTGTTGCTTCAGTCTCCAGAGAATAATAAGTACACGAACAATTTCACTATTGTTTCCTTGTCTTTATATAATGCCCGTAACCACAGCCTCCCCACACGTACACAACCCGTGTTACTTGTTTCGGAAACCTTGCCATCTGATGTATGTGTGTGTTTTGTTTTGTGATTTCTTGCATTCAGGTTCACGAACTGTGTGATAACTTCTGCCACCGGTACATTAGTTGTTTAAAAGGGAAAATGCCCATAGATTTAGTCATCGACGAGCGAGATGGAAGTTCCAAATCTGACCACGAAGAGCTATCCGGATCATCGACAAATCTAGCAGAACATGTGAGTGAAGTTTTCATGTGTTCATGGCGCTGGGTTGCTGATCTCTGTTGGTTTCTTTTTGTTTTCTGGCGGCTGTTTACCTATGTTGGACTTTAAAAAAAAATTGGGTTGGATCTATCCCCGTCTTTTTGCAGTAGATTCCTAAGTTGTCTCGGCTTGAGGTTAACATTTTGAATACGTTTAAGGTCTATGGAAATAAGCGCCCGTTAACTTTGCACTCCCGAGCCTTTCATATGCCGTGATTTCCGTGTTTATCACCGGGGCTGGGGTCAGAGCCAAAAAACTCTGGTGGAGTTGACATGACGGGACTTGAAATTTTTGTACCTTTATGAACACAGGGGTGACAAGGGGGGGGGGGAGAGGGGGTGGACTCCAGTTTGGCACAGGCGGTATGGAACAATATCTGTTATTATGGAGGCGTTGGCAGGCGGTAAATCATTTGCAGTGCTGCTGGCTGAGGTTGTGTTCGGCTGTGGTTAGAGCAAGCAGTGTTTTGGAAGCGCTTACACATGCATTGAAATGCTTCTTGTGTTCATTTAGTCAAACCGATCGATAACTGGCCAATGTGTTTAGACCTTGTGATTAAATTGACACAGGCACCGTATATAAGGCTTTCTCACTTATTCGCTTTAACGATGCCTGTGAAGTTTAACTGTAGCAAGATAGTTGGCTTGACATTTGTTTTGTAGCGCGAACAAGCCGCGAGGTGATGGGCCTGTTGTGCCCCAGTTTAGTGTCCCAGTGAGGAGTTAGTTAGCTTCACAGTTGTAGGCTGAGAGCACAAAATCGCCGGCGTTTATTTTGGAGCAGTTCTGGAGTCAGGTTACAGTGCGCGTTAGGAAGCAAATACTACAGAGGTGTAAGCAAATATTTATGGCGAATATCTCGCGTGAGACTGACAAGTGGACGCACACAGGGACATTACTGATAGGTACATCCAACGCTGTAAAGCAGAGGCACTGGTCCCCAGAGAATCGGCAAGTGCAGCAATTTTCAAAAACCTCCCTGTCTCCGAGCTGCGTTTGAAGGGCTACCTGGGGAAAGGCTATAGGTGTAGAAATCGCATTATTGTACTTAGAAAATCTGCTTGGTCACAGGGGAGACCGCAGTATAGGTTCTGCTTCTCAAGCTCACCAGTATCTTGTAACAGAGCAAAGCATTATAGAGATACTTTAAATAACCGCAGCAGGTATTCTCAGCGTTAATAGCAGCAATAGATTTCTCAAGCCGTCTTGGCAGGAGAAAACACAAACTGGTAAGGAAGTCTGAAAAACAATTGGACGAAATTTTAAAGTAATTCATATTATTTTCTCAGGATCCATTTTTGCAAACCTTTTTTGACCAGTACCGTTCCGTTTTGCATTTCAATCACAAGTGCGATTTTATGATAATGAGGTACATAATTCTTTTATCCAGAGTAGTTAAGAAGGAAGTCGTATTCGACTTTGCAAAATTGAAATTTCCGTGTCTTAAATGTGAATGCACTTCATTTCATGTTGATGTGTGGAAATGAAGTACACTAGTGTTTATACTGAAGAGATTAGATAAACTAGCCTGTTTAAGTTACTGGCAGATGGCAGATGCTATAGCCAATTTACTGTGTTCCATTAAAAAATTCTAATTTACACACTATAATGGGATGAGGTTGGGAGGTTAACATTTTGATAATATGATAACTGTAGTTTTAGTTACAGTAGTGCAACATTCTGAACACAAAACAGACCAAATATAACAACCCATTTATCTTGCACCCGTTAGGGTTTACCACTTCATTAAGTATTATAATTTAGAGCCTTTATTTCCTGGTGATTTCAACTATGAAAATTTTTACATCAAACCCCCTGCCATTTGTTTTCAAAGGGGCACTAATTTGAGCAACCAGAACACCAGCAGGGAGATGAAGAGCTTTATGAAAAATTATTCACAATGGGCTTGGTTTCTTGTAAAATGTATTTCTTCTGTGCTGCTCATTTCACTCGATATCATTACGGTTCTATTTATGCATTCCTTTATATTTGGGTTTAGATCTTTAACCTAGTGTCAGAGTGATGATCATACCATTTGGCCATAACTTGTTTTTACCTTGCTGCAAATTGCATTCGGTAACTATTTACTTTCTGCTCACTTCTTGAAAGATTGGGAAAATGAGAGTAGAAAAAAGCAGACAAAGCGATGAAGCAGATAGCGATTGAAGGCAAATAAGAATGGAAATCTCTCTGCATCTTTGTTACTAATTCTTACATCTTCTAAGTCACAGGAAGAGGCACTGCATGTTCCAAGCTATAGTTGAAGATGCTAATTTATTTTGTTTGACTCCGTTTTTACTTTGATATGGATTTTCACTACATAACCCAAGGCTAGATCTCAATTGGTGAAAGTTGGTGCATTGATGGTGATGAAGTATTTCAAAGGATTTGAGGCAGCTTGTTGTCTCCCCTGTTTACCTGGTGTGTCGCCATTCTTATCCATGCATGTACCAAATTGTTTTATTTGCACATGAAATGGCTAGAATGTTTGAACTGATTTAGGTCTTGAATAGCACCGATTGAAAGGAAATGTGTTTTAATTTGTTGTGAGCCGGGATTGCCTTCATTATAGAAGTGACAGATCTGTGACAGCTGCTTGACACCCCAAAAGCACACACCTCTCCTTGCCTATTCAGTGGTGTCAATCTGCCACATGGGGAGAAAGATACAACTGCTTGATGACTGCTAAATCCTTATAAAGATATTTTGTGGGGGATAGGGATAGCTACAAGCGAGCATATACAAGCAGTTTTATTGCACAGTTGTAAAATAGTGTGTTGTGTGAGCAAAGTCTTTAGAATCTGTAAATCATATTTCACTTCATTTGTAGTTTCAAACGTAAATATTCTAATATAATTTTATCTTACTTTTTACTTGGTCTGAAAGTATAAACTTTTAAATTTGTTATTCAACAATTTCAACTTAAATATCCTTGTCTACCTTTCTTGCACCTTAGATAATAAAACATTCTCTAAGAGACTTGCAAAACTTAGACAAACTTTTAATGTTTGTTTATTTTTCATTTTGTTCTATTTGGTTTGATTTTATTTAAATTAAGTTTTAATGTTCACATTTTCTGTGAAAGTATTGACCTGTAACCGCAAGACTGTAGTATGTTCACAGATTGATTTAAATCAGTTCATAATCAATTCATTCCTGAAATGCTGGTTCAAGTATATTATTGACAAATTACCATTATTCACAAACTCCTTAATCACTATCTTTTTGTCTTTTACAATCAAGAGTAAAGTGTACACACAAGCTACAACTGGCAGAATGTATTACCCTCATCACAGATACGTAGAAATATACTTCTCTGCATTGTGGGCAAGACCTGATCAACCCAGTATTTTGGAAATGCATTCTGAAAGTAACTGCTTGTAATTCTAATTCCCTGGTTCCACATTGCGTATACATTCATTCATGAACTCCCTGATGAAAGGCACAAAACTTTTGTATCTTTCTAAGCTGGAATAGTCAAATAGAGTGCCTTCAAAGTTTACTTTCAGGGTTTCCTACCGACGTAATATGCAATTAAATCCAAAAAACATTTTACTGGTACTTCTTTCAATCCAAAAATAATTTTTGCTCACTTCAACTGAAACTGACTTTGTGTTTTCGGATCACCAATCACACTTAACTAGCCCTTATTTTATATGCGAGAAATACAGCTGGAATTCAGTTGAATAGAAAATGATGAACACACATGATCGTATTGGTGCCAATATGGATCACACAAAAATGTTGATATTGTGTACTAGTAAATTCATTTTACTTACCTCTAAATATGAGTACGTTTGCATGTAATGACACAGTCTTATGTATATTGAATAATCAATATTTTTGTACATTTAAAATCTCAACTTTTTAGTTTGAAGCTAGAGAATGCCAACTACTCATCAGTGTGATTCTTTAATATTGTATTCATCTGCAATTTAAACCACACAAGAATACATTTTACAATTGAGAATAATTACACTACTCAGGCAATTTCTGCACATTTATTTCTCTTTCTCTGTCAATTATCTCTGGCCCCTTCTCTACCGAAAACATTGAATCCTTGCAGGGTTATGGTTCCATTGATAGTAGAAACCCTCTGGCACCTTAGCTAAATCATAGTTTTTATTAAATATGTCCAAATATTAAGTAATGATAGGCTATTCATCTGTGGTAGGAATCATGGTTGAAAGAAATCCTGACATCCTCAAAGCATTTCCAACCAAGATTGCTACTGGAGATAAAGCTCTGGAACCCTAGATGGTCCTTCCTCTTTTCTTAGCTGATACATAGTTCGTTCTAAAATTGCCTAATTATAACTGATAAAAATCAGGTGTCTTCCAGAACATATATCTCAGCTCCTGAACATTTTACTTAGTTAAACTGTTGGAGAAGCAAAATCTTCAATTTTCTTTATTCATTCACGAGATGCGGGTATCCTTGGTAGGTCAACATTTATTACCCATCTCTAATTGTTAAGAGTTAACCATGTTGATGTGAGTCAGGAGTCACATGTAGGCCAGACCAGGAAAGGATAGCAGTTTTTTTCCCCTAAAGGCCATTAGTGAACCTGATAGTTTTTTCTCGACTATCAGTAATGGTGTCATGGTCCTCATTAGGCTTCTACTTGCAGATTTTTGTTTTAATTCAAATTTCACTGTCTATCATGATTGGATTGGAAACCAGGTCCCCAAAACATGACTTGAGTCTCTGGATTAATAGTCCAGCGATAACACCAACACCTTCCTGTATGTGATTCTACCATTCTGCTCTAAAACATTGTATTTTTTGATTAATTTTAAATTTTTGCCCTTGCATTCCTGGTAATGCGAGCTGTTCAGCGACAAATATCGGCAGTTGCGAAAGTGAGATGTTTTGTGCATTATACCACTTAATGCCTTGATCCATTATCATTGTTACACTATGAAAAACTGCAGGTTCTGTTATTAAGGTAGACTGCACCCAGAAGATAGCAAGTTTTCCTTTTGATTAAATACATTTCTGAATTATGTAGCGCCCCATCTAGTGGTATTGCTAAAGAGTAACAAACATCACCTAATGGAGAGTACAAATGGTATGCAGTCCTGATCCTTGAACTTATAACCTTTTCATTTGGCATCAAATGCTTGCTGGGCAGTGCTTTTGTTGAAATATCAACTTATGTTTAGCTGGGTAAGGTCATTAACCAGTTTAAAACAGTATGGTAAACATAGATATCACAATATTTTAGTATTATGAAATTGCGAAATAAAATTACTGTTCAATTATTCCTAGGATTGCAACCTCTAACTATGGATAAAATTATAAGTCTTCATCCAACTTGAATCATTTATCAAAGCAAAGGAAATAGATCGACAAATTGCAATTCATTTTCACGTTGTGCATACTCAAATGGCATGAAACGTTTATAAACAATAACGAAGAATTTGCTTTCTACAATTAGTAAAGAGTTTTGAAAAATTAGTTACATTATAATTTATCCCTCTGGCAAAATTGCTAATTGTTATTATAAGAGAATTTCTTAAACACTGAAATGTTGATGAAAATCTCTGTTTGATGTATGATGATCATGCATATGTTGACACATTTAATTTGTTTTGCATGGAATCATCTGTTGCATGGCAGCATTCCTTTGAAAGTTTGCCAACGCATATTCTTCCCAAGTTACAAACACTCTTGACAAATACCATTGATAGAGATAGAAATAGCAAACTTGCCCGGCTGTTTGGTCGCTTGTGAAATGACAGAATGGAAGAAAAATAGTTGCAGAGCCACGTTTACGGAAACCATATTGCTTTAGCTATCAGTGTCCTATGGCAGCAGCTGCCTATATTGGGTTGGAATTAGAGCTAACTCTAGTTTTAAGCCGTGGGAGTTCAGTATAGACTATGCTTAAGCCATAGTTTCTGCTTCACGCTGTACACAGAAAATAAGCAAATGATTTTTCCCTGGGCTATTTAATTGTGAAAGTAATAGTTTCCTCTGCTAGCCTAATCATGAGTTCCACACTGTTCACCTCATGAGTACGTATTAACATAATGCTGGTAAATAGGTGAATCATCTGTATAGGAAAGTTTATTACACAGTTACAAATAGTGTTGCTTGTAATGAAATGTAAAAGACAGATGCAAATAAATAATTTTGTATCTGTATTTCAAATACTATGCCTGTTAAAGTACACTACTGTCCAATACTTCATAATGAATGCACTGCAGTGGAAAGAATAATCCGAAATACAATTTGTAATAATGTATTTTAAATGTCCCATTGACACAAAGTCTGAACCAATCAGGTTGAGTTCAGTTTTGAGTAAGGTAAAACAGGTTTGTATTCAAGAGGTGAAGGCGAAAATGTTTAGCAGTCAGCAAATAGGAGGGGCAGCTGCATGTCCTCGAGATCATTTCTCTGTATAGCTGTGGGATGTACCTGTTTCTCCAAACTCTTCATTTTATTGGAGCATTTAATATTATGATGTAAAAGATGTGTCAAAAAGAATAATAATTTCATGATTTTAAATGAAATTATAACACTAAAAGTTAGATCACAATTATTGTTACATTGTTATTTTTTAAACCTCTGTCACTATGAAATGCAAAAGTAACGTATTAACTGGGCAAAGAAATTGTTGCAATTTATTCTGCATATTGATTAAAACAAAATTGAATTATACAGTAAACTTTGCATCTGCCTTGCTCTTGAACTGTTAGAAGTGTCAGTTGGTTAAATTAGGATAAAACATTTGAAAAATTTGTTCAGGAATATAGATTAGTGCTTCAGAATTTCAAAAACTTGACTTTCATCACTATTTGATAATATTTTAGGTAATGAAGGTAGCTGAGAAGAAAGGATTTTTATTTATTAATAAATGTTCAACCTATTTCTCCCCTCCCACATAAAACAAAGACAGAATAATGCATGGCTGGTGTGGAAATATAAGGCAGTAATTCTATCTCACAACACCAGAGAAAAGCTTGAGCAGTCTATGAGTACTAGGAGAAGCCAAGATTGAATTACTGTCTTCAAGTCATCGCCGGCTAATCATTCTTTCTAATATACTCTGCACACCCAAGTTCACTTTTAACTTCTCATGGCATTATTAATGAGTTTATTAACTATTGCATATTTGTATTTTAAACGTAATGGTCATATAGGTAATATTTAGAAGCTTTGAAATATAAGACATATGTGATTGTGCTGTAGCACTATACTATCACTATTTTACTAACTGAAGATTACTGTTAGATATACACAGTATATAATAATTTGGGATATGTTGTTAATAAGCATGATGTATGTTGTGATAACTTAAATGACATTGAAAATTGTCAGATGTCTTTTTGTTTTGTTACTTTCTTTATATCAACTGTTGCTCCACAGTTAAACACTTAATGCACAATATCATGCACTATAAAGTCCTGGTTTATCGATTAGGAACTGATAATATTTTATTTTACATTTTGATATTGATATTACTTTGGAAAATTTGCCAGCAGTTAGTTAAATTAGTCACTTGATGCTTTATACAGAGTATACAGAAATATCTTAAAAGGTACAGTTAAATATGAGATTAATATTTTTCTAAATATTTTCTAATATTTTTCTATTTTTCTAATTATCAAGCAATAGATTGATTTTAAAAAAGCGTGCTTTCCGAAATTCATGCCAAATACCAAATACACAGTTGTTTTTCTCAGACAGAATTCCTGATTGTACTGTAGTTGTCTTAGAAAGTAAAGATATATTGGGTAGACTCAAATACTGCAATAAAGGAAACACAGTCTGATGAAATGTGAATGAGCCCGATTCTGTCCACTTAGAAAAATTGACACATCATATGTTGACAGAAATAGTTCTCTTTGTGAAAGTTCAGCAGGTACAAGTCATGTTTCTCACTGAGATACATGCACTATGCCAACAAAAATCCCAACAAAGAGTTTTTATTTAATATGTTTAAGACTTTGCCCCCTTTTCCCATTCTCTGTCACAAATACTTCCGCCCTCCCTCTCTTTCCCACTTCTGCCCTCTTTTGTTCTCTGCATCTTTTCCTCTGATTTACTTTCAGTAGAATTCAGTGACAGTGCAAAATCAATTTTTGGTTTTGAAAAAAGAAAACAATGACAATATTGTGTTTACTGTGGAAGATAGTATGTGTAAATGAGTGAGACTGTATAGTGGCAAAGTGTTCTCCTGTGGCCCAGCTCATACAAGCTTTGCCCATATTGTCTCCTGCTTTTATATTAATTACAATTTGCATTATCAGCTGTGAGTCTGTAGACCAGCAAATAGATAATACTGCCCCTGGAGACCAAGCTTCTTGTATCTATTTTTGTGCTGCTATTATTGTACTGCACTCACTATTCGGCAAGCCTTTCTCTCTTTAACTCTGCTTTTTAACTCAATTAGGAATGAGTTGGGGACACCATTTTTGCATGCTATTTTCTTAATGCTGGAAATTACTATAAGTGAACTGTACACCTTAAGATTATATGTTGTGCATAGTACTAAGGCAACTATTACTACCATGTAGGGTAGCAAAAGGGAAGGGATGTTTATCAATGAGAAGAATGCAGTTGGAACTGATATATGGAGTTATCTATTCTAAATGTGTATTTCCAATTATAAGAAGAATTAGAACTCTTACTTCCGTTTGCATTCAGTAAGCTAATCAAAGAGAAACAAAATGATCTTAATGACAAAAAATTCTGATCGGCTTTTGCTGACATTTGCCATGAAACACAGAGGACGTGTTAGTGAGTAATGAACATAATTTTTGTTTCTGCAGTAATGAACGATAGCAACAGACAACTTAAAAGAGCTTGTAGTGCATAAATTTAACCACATTTTGCATGTCCTTTAAACAATCATTTACACAAACATGTTGCATTTATCGTGTTTCTATAGGAAGGTTCTGGCTCTGTGTTGTTCCGAGACAAAATTCATGCAGAGCTATTGTTTCTGGTCTTTTTCATTTAATTCTTTTAGCTCTTTATCTGATTACCATCCGGCAAACAGCTGACGCTAAGAGGCTGCAGTGGGCTGAAGAGCCTCTGCCTACTGTTTGTCTTTAGCTTGAAGCTATTTGAGTGGTTTCCTTGCTTAGAGATAAAAAGGGACACTCTGAGGCACCAACTCAGAATCCAGACAGAAGTTGCTGCATCTCTGAATTCCATGGTGGCTCTGGTTTAATCATAAAGTCTGTACTAATTTGTTATTGCGGTGGAGGCATTCTGTATCTTATCCACAGTCATCCTCTGCAAATTCATCTGGTTTATATTTCTACATTTGATTGCACAATGGTAAAGCTGTTGTTTTGTATGGATAAGACTCCTTGCACTGTAGTTGTTTTGATGCTCTTAATAATGTAACTGTGTCATTGACATGCTTCTAAAATGTTGAAACCAGCTTTTTAATTGTTATTTTTTGCAGGTTTGTTGTAATTTTCTAACACAATTTGTTGTTAGCTAACATGGTTCTGCGGTATCTCACAAGCCAAACTATCTGGTTGGCAGCAATGAGAGTATGCAAGTGTCAAGTGTTACAAAACTAGTCCAAAGGCTGATCTCTTTCACGTGCCCCTTCTCATTTTTTTGCTTTGAGAGAGGAAATTCCATCTCTTCCCTGCCTTCATGTGGTGCTGATAAAGCCTTTCCTGTACAGTAGAAATCCTGTTTTCCTTTAAGTAGTGGCAGGGTATTGGGAACCATCAGGAAAGGGGAGGGGAACCAGGAGGAGAATACATTCTGCATTGCAGCAATGAGCTGTAACTTTTGGACTGGAGCATTTATCCATTCAACAAGAAAAACTTTATAACTTCCTTTCTCAAAGGAGAAAAGTATACTGCAGTGAAGCAAGGAAAAGTAAGTCCTTAAGTACCTTCACTGTCAATCTAAACTACCCATGCCTTTTAATGCAGCAGTACTATGTGATTTATGGTTAATTTTCTTAACAAAAGATTGTCATTTGAAATAGTTTCTTCCAAAGACTGGACATAAGCTTCAGCACAGTACTCCCTTTTCAGTATTGTCTAAATAATTTCTGCTCAGTGTCTAAGAAGGAATTGAGAAAACGAATAGCATTTGGAAATTATCTGTTTCCCTGAAGTTTTGTGTTGTTAATTTATTTCTTCTCTTTTTGTTTTCTGTGTCCTTCACTCGGTTTGGGAATGCTAACTGGAACAAAAACAAAATCCTTTGGGGCATGAATCTTCATATCAGAATCCATCATCTTGGAACAGGGACCATGATGATGCAACATCAACGCACTCAGCTGGTACACCTGGACCCTCCAGTGGGGGCCATGCTTCCCAGAGTGGGGACAACAGCAGTGAACAAGGTAAGAGGTTAATTCTCTTCACACTCAAAAATCAGCATGACTAAACAAACCCCGCCTTGCCCGCTCAAGCAGCATGCATCAGAAAGCAAACATCAGTATCAGAGGGTGGGTGTGTAATCACCCAAAAGCTATCAGTGAAAATACCTTTCTTTAAATTGTATAAATTGCATGAATAAAATGTTGCAGCAATTATACGAATGCAGAAGTAATTGATTAAGTAACAAGTGGCATTACAGACTTTTGTCTTTTAATATGAGTAGTGTTTTTTTTTCTGAGTTTTACATAAACCCAAAGTCACTTCATTATATATTTTATGATGTTTCACAATTTTTCAGAGCAGTCTAGTTTGCTATTTTTCTGAGTAGTGATTATAATTTGTAACGTGCACTATTGTGGTGGTAGTGTACCATTGTGATGTTAAAACTACTGTTGTGCCATCATTATGAAGTACATATACAATTTTAATTGAATTCAGTTTGAAAGCTGGAACAAAAATAGTCCTATCTTGTTCATATTTATGGTTGCTGTGCATTTGTTTTCTCTGCCATTTTTGAAAATCTTGAAAACCTAATCTTTGAAAAGTATTGATTATTTTACATGCATAAGTTCAAGTGACCTGCAATCTGCTGAGCACTTATTGACTGTCTTCTGGGCTGAGTGCAGTGCTTTTCATGGATGCCACAGATCATATTTTAACATGGAAAGCTAGTGAATGTCACTTTTCGAAGACAGAGTGTAATTTTTTTTCAAGTTAATTGCAGTTTTTTTAATAGGTTAAAAAATATGGAGACAACAGAGAGTGAGGCTGATTAAATGGTGAAATGAGGCCACCTTCCACAGAGCTGGTTTGTGAGAGGCTCGGGTTTGACCTTCTGCTTTGCTCAGGAGCCTGATGCTTCATTTTTCACATTCTTGCAATTACGTTAACGCTTGAAGCATTTTGACTCCGAGTCTGCTTACAACACCAGGCATAACTCAACACTGTGAGTTTTACCCTTATGCCGTTTCATTAACAGGTCGCTTGGGTCCCAGCTGAAATTCAAAACTGTCTGGCTGTAGTGGCTTTGTTGAGTTATGGTAGCAAGATAAAGACGGGACCATAGTGGAGATAGCCCATGGCGGAGTGGGTTGGGGGGAAGGGGGTGGTGCTTTACTGTGTGCATGTGTCTATGTCTGTGCACTTGTGGTGTGTAATCAATTGTTCAAGTTCAGAAGTGTTCAGCTTTAAAGATATCCTCAGAACTATCTTCTCAAATTAGGTTTTTTTAACAAAGTTTATTTGTGAGGTAACATTAGAATTTTGTCCCTATTTGAAGAATACTTATGACATGGACTACTATTGTCAGTGGTTTTCAGAGGCAAAATAATTCATGGCAGCTTCGAGCAGAAGGAGGTTTCAAAAGTATTTCATGTGTACTTTGTTTGAGAGTCAAAGCAAAAACAAAAGTTTTGGACCAATATTGGTTCAATTGATACAAATTTATCATGAATTACTTTAACCATACTGGATTGAAATGTAAGCAGGCCTGATAAAAGCTTGTCAAATTCTGTAGTAATCATGTGGATTCCCATGGCTTTTGTTTCACAGAATACAGTTTGCATATTATGGAGCTTGAGGGCAAACAATGGTGCAGAGATTGGGTGATAAACAGTTATCAATTTCAAGATGGACTTAAAAAGGAATCAAAGGAAGCAATCTTAAATCCAAAAAAGTTATAGATTGAGTGCTGGCTTTATACTTCTCTGCACATATTGGGAGGGGGGAACGGTTTCTGTAGACAGATGTGTGGAATAATACATGTGCTACTGTTTCATATTTATTTCAAAACATTTTTTAATACAAGACATAAATCACATTATTCCCAGAAGGCGTTTTTCAGTATCACAGGACTCCAGCATGGAGCACCTTCATTTAAAGTTAGATACAGTGTGAAATTCATGAAACCCTCAAAAATATTGAGCCTGCATAACAATGTGGTATTATAGAACAATGATATAGCTTCTGTGAATATAATTCACGTCTATTTGTTTTGTAATTTCTGTTTCTGAGACGTGAAATCGTCTCTGTGCAAAGCTTAATTTAAAAGGTATTAATAGAAAGGAGTGCTAGTCTAATATCAAGGAGGAGTAGGAGAATCTATGTTACAAGCATATGCTCAAAACGTTGATTCTCCTGCTTCTTGGATGCTTCCTGACCTGCTGTGCTTTTCCAGCACCACACTCTTGACTCTGATCTCCAGCATCTGCAATCCTCACTTGCTCCAAATATTAAGGAGGATGTGGCAAAAAAATAGAGAATTGTGTGTACTCTTTTTACATATTATCCTCTACATTTCCTCCATCCATCAGGTAAAGCTTGACTATTTCCTGTTAAGAAAAATCTGCATCCAGTTAGTTTACGTATACTTTCTGATCCATAAATTTTGAATGGAATAATATTGGAGACTAACAAGAATGATATTTGGCATTAAACATTTTCAACTGGTTACTCCATTTATGGAGCTACTTTCTTCCAGCTACTTTCCTCCCCTAACCATGTTATTAAATGCATTCTTCCACTCTAACTCATTTTCCCTCAATTCAGATACATTTCCTCTTTTAAATGGGCATTGGCACTCTCTTTCCTCTGTCACCAAGTTCTTCTCACTGTCATTTCTAGTGCCTGGTTCTACATAGCACTGTTTCTGTTCCTTTGTGACATAAGTCTTTGGAAATTCCTGATTGGCTGCAGAATGAGCAGAGAATGATTGCCAATGTCAAGATTTCTTGTTTATTTCTTGTGGTGCAAAGTTTGCTCCAGGCTCAAAACCAATTGTGAGTTGAGGAGAGGGCTAAGAGAAGTGGTTGAGAGCTAGGTTGCAGTAATCCATCAGTGGATCCATTCATGGATCAATGGGTTACAACTGATGAAGCACATGAAGAGTTTACAAATTTGTATTCAGTGTCCATGCTACCAACTTGAAATAAATTCCATATGTCTCCTCTGTATAGCTCTACTTTGCGTGGTCAGTCAGCTAAAAGGCATTTTACACACATTAGTAGAAGTGTTTGGTATATGTTCATTAAAGGTCAGTGGTGAGAAATTGGTGGAAGTGCATGCTGCTGAGAGGAGGAAAAAAACACAAGTAAAATGGGATTTGTTTCCTGTTGCCACCTTTTTTTCCAACATCACCATTGTGACGTTACAGAGTGAAGTTGCCCAAGTACCATTGCAAATCTACTGTCAAACTTTTCCGTGGACCTTGATTGAGGCATTCAGTGTTTCTGCCCAAAGTACAAGTGTTCGTGCTCATGCTGTAAACTTATATTCGGTGCATGGGGTTGGGCTCAAGTTATGTAGTCATTGAGATGTTGAATGTCATGCATTGGTACCCCGTACACATTTTGTTTTTGCTAAACTTTCCATTGTACTGGAGAAAATCCTTGACGGGTCGGGGGGCGGGGGGCAAGGTCCAAAGCATTTGGGCAAATGATGGTGCACAAAAGCATCTGGCCTTGTAAACGTTGTAACCCTGAATTTTGCATCTGTGCCTATGTTAGCAGGGCTATGGTGAACCTTCCAATGATCTGCTTCTGGCTTATTCTTTCCATGTGCATTTACTCCCGCTCACCAGTGCTGAGTAAATCACCTATTGCAACTCCCTCTAACTCAGTATCTTTGGAAAATAGGGCAATGATTTTGTGTGGTGGTGCTTTGTAGGGTGAGAGCAAGTGACAGCAACTCCTGAGGAGAATTCTCCACCCCATCTGCTGCAGGAAGGTCTAAGCTGTCTAGTGGACCTTAAGAAACTGGATGTGGAATAAGAATTAGTAAGTAGTGGTGAATGTAAGCAGTAACGGATGGGTAACAGTGCAGTGCACCACAGGGTTTTCATGATGACTGATTGAGTGAGAGAGTCAAGTATAAAGAGAGAAGAAAGGAAATACACCTTGAAGTTCTCCAGCTTCGTCATTTCCAATGATGCAAGCACTGTCTTTCTGCAAATTACTAAAATTACTTTGAAAAATCCTTAACTATATAAAACAGTACTTTATGTCCCACCTATCTTAACCTCCTCCCTAAAATTCACAGCTATCCCATTGTTAGTGGTTAGATATACTTCAATAACTGCAGTTCCTCATTCAAAGGAACATTGATAATTACATTGTGCAACCACCAATGATATATACATGACCAATAAATATTAATCTGAAAATGTCTGACTGAACACAGCTAATGCCTTTAACATAATGGTGATGTCAGATGCAATAGGACAACAGATCAGTTTCTGTTGTAGCATCTTCTAATGGACTGACTGTGTCATTCATGATCTAATAGAGAATTCATGCTGGAGTGGCAAATTTAACTCCAAAAGAAAAATGCACGTTCTGTTGGACGGTTGGTGCACTGATAGTGAAAGGTTTTCAGTATCATCTGTGTTTGAGATTCATTATGTGAGAGGTTAGTTTTATTTTGCATTGTGGTGACTATTTTCTTTGCAAATAGGTGACTGCTGTTGGTACAGTGATGATGACCTGTCTAGTTTAATCCCTTGCTTTCAATTCAAGGCCAAAATTATTTCTAATATGTCGATTGTACTTGGGGGAAAAATACATAGCTTTGAACAACAAGTCAAATTCTCTGTAGACAGAGAAATTTCTGTCAATGATTAAAAAGTATTTCCTGATATAGTATATTTTCCCTTTTCATGCAGGCTTAGCTTATCAGAGATGCATAAATTATGAATCTGTACAATTCTTCAATAAAAAAGCACTTTATGTCATTACTATCTCTAATGTAACATTATCTGCTGTTACTAGAAGAATTCCACTTGTTTAGTTATCATGTGATATACTGAGGATAAAACAGTTATTAAAGCAGGATATTTCAATGTCGTAAAAACATAATAAAAACAGTACTAGACTGCACAAACAAATATCATCTGTCAAAATTGTAGATTCAAAACAATCCTAAAATGTTGATGCTTCTGAATTTCAACCAGAAACTGACAAACACAATCTGCAAACATTTCTGATCAATTAAAGCTAAACTGAGTAAGTTGTGTTTGTTTGGTACAGGCTACCTTCCATACAAATCAATTTTAGGAGCATAATACTGCATTCTGAATTTCACAGTATAATGGCTCTGAGCATTAAAACACTTTGATATTGAACTTAGTTCAAACAGTGCCACAGGTGATAATTTGGTCCTTTAAAAAAGGTTGGCAGGATTATTTACCTACTAATGTTATCCAAATAAATAGTGACAACAAAAAATTGCATATTTCAGAGAAGTTTGACTTTTCACTTTAGCATAATGAGGACTTTTCAAATACATCATAACCCATTGATTCATTGTACTCAATACAACAAAAAGTACTTAGTAAGAATAGAGCATCTCAGTATAAATGTAGTGTTATGTAGTACCATTTACGGTTCTAGTGTTTATACTTGCTCAGTTATAAATAAATTGAAGACTGATGCAAATAATAACATATTTTTGTAAATGTATAAAATTACAGTTAAGTATATTTGCAGCAATTATAATGAAATGTCGATTAAGATATGGCTTGATCTGATTAATTTTGAATTTTAAAAATGAGCATCTTTTGATATGTACTCTTACCCATCTAAGTCAGTCTCCTGAGATTACCTTCTTCTTAAAAGCTTAAGGATCCCAACACCATTGATCAGATAATAATAAACTCATGACCTTTGCAATTGTACATTTGAAATTATTAAACAACTCTTAACATGTGTGTTACTGGGCCATCAAATTTTGTGATTGACAAGTGCTGTCCGAGGAAAAGCTTCTCTTCTAGCTGTGAAAATCAGAAATGTCATTTTTATAGCTCTGAGCCTCGTGAGACAATCAATATTTTCATGAAGTTCTTGTGCGAAAGTTTTGTACACTACATAATCCAGTAAACAAAATACTTGTAATTTATACCAATTAAAATTCCAGTTTTGATCTTTGATAAATGTTAAAATTGATTATTAAAACTTCATTCTGATGGCTTTTTAGCCCTATAAAGGCTTCACTACACTGTGTAGTCCATTATTTGGATATGAATCTACAAATGATGGTAAAATAAGTGAACATTTAAGTCACAACATGAAGAAATCTGGCTATTAAAGTTAAAGTTAGCTTCAATCTTTTAATTTTGCTTTGGACAGCTTTCCAGAACCAGGTACTTTAAAACAAACAGAATGAAGAATTCTCCCTATTGTAAGTTGAGTATTTATGAGCAATAATGCTTTATATCTACTCAAATCCTAGAGTGTTTATACATTTATAGGTAAACGCTAACATGTAAATGGAACCCTGGAACTAGAAATACACAGCACAAGTATTCTAGATAAATGCAATCTGGTTTACTGAAATTCTATCATGTTTATTTAGTGGGTGGACATGCTACACTAACATAAAAAAGCTAAATTGTTATATTGGAAACTGGTTTGATATTCTCTTTACATCCCTAATTCAGTACACCAATTTAAGTCAAGATGCTTAGCCAAAACATAAAAGAGAGATAGTTATTCATTAGATATGCATGGAGAACAATTGATGTTGACAGGAACGGTGTACGAGTATTGTAAAGGCACATTTCCTACAATTCAGTTTTGTTAGGCTATTTTGCACTCCTTACAGCAGTAGAGTAATCCCCGTACTGAGATTTGGCAGAAATTGGTGTAAAACAGAGTCTGTCATGCGAAAGACCAATTCCAGTTTATCAACTACCATATATAAAAATGGCCTGTTCTGTTCAAGGTTTATTGTAGATGCACTCATTATAAAGCTGTAAGATTTTCCATAGTTCTAGCAGAACTGTAATTAATCCTAAATGCCATCTCTCCAGGGGAGCAGAAAACATTTTACATTTGCTGCAATTTTATAAGTTTCTTTCTCACTCATATTTTATTAATCAAGCTTACAAGTGAATAAGGTAATGTTTCTCTGATGACATCAAGAGCTCTACCAGGATAATGAATTAGATTGAGATCATTCATGCAGCTTGCTCTTATGCTGTATCCTTTTCTACTCCCGCACCTATGCACCCCATTTCCAAATCTCTCCTCATTCTTCAACCTACTCTATCTTTAAATGCCATCACTCTGTGCTCTCTTCTAAAGCATCTTCTTCATTAATTTTATCAATGAGATGCTCCTGTCTCTCCATGTTCATCTCCCAAACTCCCTCTCTGATTCCCACAAGGTGTTGGAAAGAGAAAACATCATTTGAAGACAATTGTCATTAATGGCACCCTAAAAAAAATACCCTTTAGCATTTCAATTTTCCCTAATGTTCCACCTGTCTCAGACCTCTCTTCTAATTCTGTGGTTCTGAAACACAACATTGCCTCTCAACTGTCTTTCAGTTCAGTATTTGAACTTCTCCAGTCCTGCTTGCACTAGGGTACCAGCACCATGCTGGCCTTGACCAAAGTTTGCAATAATTTCCCCTGTTACTGTAACCAATGTGCTCTCCCATCCACCTCCATTGCCTCTCTGTTACCAGGCTATGAGGAACTATTATTGCAGGATTCCATTCCATCTGTACAGAAGCAGTTAGCTCATCTGCCTTGATAATTTCTCCTCCCACTCCACATTGTCACCTTTTATTGCCACTAGTACATTCCCTAATGCTTATCTCACCTTCGCGCTCATGAAAAGCTGATTGATGCTTTTATCATCTCGAGATGCAATTATCCCAATGTCTTCTTTTCTTGCCTTTCATTGTGCTCAGATTCATCCTCTCAGGAGTAGTTGAATTAGTTCTGATTATATTTGCTTTAGTTTAGAAGAATGAAGGACTACTTTTTGGAAACAAATAAAATTCTAACAGGACTAGACTGTGTAGATGCAGGAAGGATGTTCCCAATAGCATTGGAGCCCAGAACCTTGGGTCACAGTCTTTGTATATGAGGTAAACAATTTAGGACTGAAATAAAAATAAATTCCTTCATCCAGAGAGCAATGAATTTGCTGCTACAGAAAGCAATCGAGACCAAAACATTGTATGATTTCAAGAATTAGTTCGATTTAACACTCTGGGGGAAAAGCAGGAACAGATCTTGAATTGGATAATCAACCATGATCATAGTGAATGGTGAAGCAGGCTCGAAGGACTGAATGGCCTACTCCTCTACCTATTTTCTATGTTTCTATTTCAATTTCCTAATTAACAGAAATCTTACACAATATTGCAAACAATAAGTAGTAGGGTGTTGTTGATAGGAGGTATATGCAAACTAAACAATTTAGTTTTGTCAGTCAACTTCTAGTGACCATCCACGTCACTTGTACTGAAGTCATGAACTTGCAGGCTCCACATTTAACAGAGAAAGTGATAATTAGCACAGAGCAGCCAGGGATGTTTCACTCTGACTATCAGCATTATTTACCCAGTGTCCACTGACAACAACCTGCACAAGTTTGAAACTTCTTCCACTGGCCTACCTGAGGACTCCCGCAGAATAGGGGAGAATAGCATTTTGTGTCCAGTAATGCTGAGTACAGTCATGTCTGTATGTTCAGATAACTCTGACTAGCGTCTATACATGAAGCACTCAACATTATAATTAATTCACTTTCCTATGTTATAAAAATACTGAAGATTTCTTAAATCCACAAATAGAAAATCAGAGTTCTTAAATCTAAACAGAAAATGCTGCTGTAGAAACTCAGCAGGCCTGGCAGCACCAGTGGAGAGAGAAATAGAGTTCCAATGAAAAGTCATATTGGATTTGAATCACTGTCTCTGTTTCTGTTGCCTAGGATGCTACTTGGCCTGCTGAGTTTCTACATTACTTTTTGGCTTTAATTCAGATCTCCTGTATCCACATTCTTTTGCTGTTATAACAGACTTCTTACACTGATTTGCACTGAAACATTTTTCATATCGGTAATGGTAACTTTTCAGTAATTGTTCTAAGTATTGAATGCCACGCATATTTTGAAATGCTGAAGTCTCATTCACTGCATCCAGTCACAAATGTATCCAGTCATTCCACATTAAGAGTGTTATGTTTTCAGGTTCTTATACATTAGAAATAATCCTACTTTTGACTCAAAATGCTGGAGTTTCATCAAGTGTACTTCCAGCTGCTGTCTACATAATTGGTGGACTGATACAGGAGAAAGAGAGAACTGCAGATGCTGGAGATCAGAGTCAAGAAGTATGACGCCGGAAAAACTCAACAGGTCGGGCAGCATCGGAGAGTTGACATTTCAAGCATAAGCTATTCATCAGGAATGTGGGGATGAGGCCCAAGGAGGTTGAGAGATAAATGGGAGGGGGTTGGGGCTGGAGGGAACGTAGCTGGGAATGTGATAGGTAGATGAAGTTGGGGAGATGATGGTAATAGGTCGGAGAGGAAGGTGGAGCAGATAGCTAGGAGGGAAGATGGACAAGTAGGAGAGTTTAAGGGGGTAGTACCAAGTTGGAAGTTTGGATCTGGGACAAGTGGGGGGAGGGGAGATGAGGAAATGTGAAATCGACATTGATACCGTGTGGTTGGAGGATCCTGAAGTGAAAGATGAGGTGCTCTTCCTTCAATCGTCGGGTGACTAGGATTTGGCGGTGGAGGAGGCCCAGGACTTGCATGTCCTTCAAGGAGTGTGAGGGAGAGTTGAAACGGACGGCAACAGAGTGATGGGGTTGTTTAGTGCATGTGATCCAGAGACATTTTCTGAAACATTCCACAAGTTGGCATCCTGTCTGCCCAATGTATAGGCAACCACATAGAGAGCAATGCACACAGTAGATGAGGTGTTTGGATGTGCAGGGAAAATCTCTGCCAGATGTGGAAGGATCTTTTGGAGCCTTAGATGGAGCTAAGGGGGGAGGTGTGGGCACAGGTTCAAACACCCCATCTACTGTGTCTGTTGCTCTTGATGTGGTCTCCTCTACGTTGAAGACACAGAATGCCAACTTACAGAATGTCTCAGAAAACATCTCCAGGATACATACATTAAACAACCCCACTGCCCTGTGGCCATCCACTTCAACTCTCCTTCCCACTCTGCCGAGGACATGCAAATCCTGGGCCTCCTCCACCACCAAGTTCTAGCCAACACACGACTAAAGGAAGAACACCTCATCTTCTGCCTTGCGAGCCTCCAACCACATGGAATCAATGTCTATTTCACCAGTTTCCTCATCTCCCCTCATCCCATCTTATCCCAGATCCAATTCCCCAACTTGGCACCACCCTCTTGAACTGTCCTACCTATTCATCTTCCTTCCTGCCTATCCACACTGACCTATCATCATCCCCATCTTCATCTATCTATCACATTCCTAGCTATCTTTCCCCTAGTGCCTATCCACTCCCATTTATCTTTGAGCCCCCTTGCCCCCCCCCCCCCAACATGTCTGATGAAGAGCTAATGGACAACCTTTCGAATTTCCTGCTCCTTAGATGCTGCCTGACCAGCTGTGCTTTTCCAGCACCACACTTCTTGACTCTGATTGGCTGATACACTCTCACTTGGCACATAACCGCAGTTTGTAGCACACCAGGCTGTATATTCACATAATGTTTCATTGCTCGCTCTATACAAGTAATGTAATCATATAATATGATACTTCTTTCTTTAAAAAGATATAGAATGCCTTAATATCAATATAGGTGTTCAAATCATTAATGTTTCTCTGAAGAAATGAAATTTATCAGCAATTTTGTTTTAATGAATTGAACCACTGAAGAGTCTGTTATAGCTTGTCTTTTTCTCAAAGTAGTATTCATAGCATCCCATAGCTGGTAATTTTGTACCTCTATCTCTGGATTTGGATTCATCACTGCATTAACTTACTGCACAGACTAGATCGTTGCTTGATGTTGCTAATGTTATGTCACTTGCTGGTGGCGTTGTTGACATTGTACTGCTTGTTAGTATGTTGATGTGGTCTCACTGGTTAGTGATCTTACTCTGGCAAGATGATGATCTTTCCACCTCAGGTGTAGGTCAAATATGTGCATCATTTACTTAACAGTTTCAATGTCAATGATTTATACCCTCAGAAAATCAGGTCTTCCAAAAATATTTGCTGGCTTCCAGATTTTTATGATTAGATCCTATGAATGTGCAGTTTGTTCTTTCAACAACTCAACCAGGATTTATAAGGCAAGTTGACTTTCTACCTGCAGTTGCCTTACTTTATCCTGGTCACTTGTAGGATATATCTTGCTTGCTGGAGTAGTCTAATGCTTTCTTCAATTCAATAGCTTTGCGGTGGTTTCATGTCAGCTGTGACAGGTGTAGATTTGAGTGGCAGTATGGCAAGATTTGATTTATCTACCTTGTCTACCTACATTTCTAATGTTTTTTTTTACTGCCTGGTAATGTACCCTTGGTAATGTTGTGGAGATGCCAGTGTTGGACTGGGGTGGACAAAAAAACTTGACATCAGGTCATGGTCCAACAGGTTTATTCGAAATCACCATCTTTCTGAGCTCTGTTCCTTCATTAGGTGAAGTGACCCTTGGTAATGTGGCAGTGATGATGTTGAACCCACACTGTTCAACCAATTCCTTAAATTCTCTGGAGGTGAACTGGGTTCCATAATCACATATCTTTCAGGAATCCCTTCTTAGTGAACAGAACTTGTACTGCTCTAATATCTTTCACCTTTAGGATAAAAAAGTTAATGAGTAGTTGTACCAGTACCAGTATTAATTGTGTGTAAAATCAGATTCACATTTTGCCATAGTCTGGGAGCAACTTAATGGCTTTCATACACCTTTTCTTTTGTATATCTCTGTACCTCCCACTTGATCGCCTCACATTCACTTTACAACACAACAATGAACTGCATCCAGTCTTTCCACATGTAGAGCGTGGCTTATATTCCAATTAGACAATTCTTTCAATGCCTGACGAGAAATCTGTTCAATATATGACTGATATAGTTCTGAGTTTACACGTCTCCGCTCCCATGTAGCCTTCGCGTATCTTCTGAAGAAGCTGTTTCTGTGTTGCTAACAGAAAATCATCTTCTAGTGAGATGCCATCTTTGATGGACCTGCCATATTGCTGGCTGTGTTTCCTGTATCCAATAAGGCCGTGACTGAATCACTTGTAGAGAGAGCCTCTGTATTTCTTTATTTGGTCTCATCTCTAGCTTGATTCTGTGTTTGTAGTATTATGTTCACTAGGTGGTGGATCTGTATACCTAGTTTTTATAAAAATCTCACATTTCTTTTGTGGCGACACTGCGATAAGGCATCAGCTGGCACCATTTCCCTTCCTGGCTTATATTTCAGTGTGAAATCATAGATCCGAACCCTTTACAGTCTGCAGAGCTCTACATAGATTATTTTGTAGATCTGCTTCTGTGGATGATAATTAGTCTTTATGCTGTTTCTCCCATAGAGATATGTATGGAATTTCTCACATCCTCACATGTCTGCCAAAAGCTCTTTCTCTATGTTGGCATATCTGGTCTCAGCTGATGACAGCTTTATTTTTCTGATGTAGTATGCCAGACCTGTCTCCTTGGTTTTGAGTTTGTTAAAACTCCTCTCCTGTGAATCTGACCACTGGTAACATCATCTTCTTTCACCAGCTCTCAACGGTCTGTTGCACAGTCATAGGGTATGGAAACAAACCTTTTAGTCCAACCAGTCCATGCCAACCATTATCCCAAACTAAACTAGTCCCACCTGCCTGCGTTTCATCCATATTCCTCCAAACATTTCTTATTCATGTATTTATCCAAATGTCTTTTAAAGTTTGTAACTGTACATACATCCATCACTTTTTCTGGAAGTTCATTCCATACTCCGTGTAAAAAGTGTCCGTTTTAAATATTTCTCCCCTCACCTTAATCCCCCTAGTCATGAAATGCCATCCAACCTATCTACACCCCTTATAATTGTATAAACCTCTATAAAGTCACCCCTCAATCTCCTACACTCCAGTGAAAAACGTCCCAGCCTCTCCCTATAATTCAAACCTTCCATTCCCAGCAACATCCTGGTAAATCCTATCTGAACCCTCTCCAGCTTGGTAATATCCTTCCTGTAACAGGGTGACCAGACTGGACATAGTACTCTTGAAGAGGCCTCACCAACATTCTGTACAACCTCAACATGACTTCCCAACTCCAGTACAAAGGTCTGAGCAATGAATGCAAGCGTGCTAAACACCTTCTTAACCACTCTGGCTACATGTGATGCAAACTCCAAAGAATTATATACCTGAACCCCCTAGGGTTCTGCAACACGACCAGAGGCCCTACTTTCAATTATATAAGTCTTGCCCTTGTCTGTTTTACCAAACTGCAATACTTTGCATTTATCCAAATTAAACTCTATCTGCTGCTCCTCAGCCCGTTGACCCAATCGGCCAAGATCTCTTTGTAATCGTAGATGATCTTCATTCACTGTCCACCATACCACCAATTTTGGTGTCACCTGCAAACTTACTAACCATGCCTTCCATATTCTCATCTAAATCATTTATATAAATGACCATCAGAAGCAGACCCAGCACCGTTCCATTTGGAACACGGCTGGCAACAGGCACGTGTGAGGAAAACACCTCATGTACAGGATCAAGCCAAGGAAACTTCACAAATCTTTCTTGTTTTTTGGAGCCTCTCTTTCAGAGATAGCTGTGCCTTTTGCAGAACTGAGCTTGACTCTGACAGATGTATCAACCATTTTGAAGATTTGGCATTCTGTCACATTCGTAATGCATCTGTATTTAGATACTTTCTGACCAACCTGTGCAGAGATGTTACACAACTCTGGAGCAGGTTGGACTTGAACCTAGGTTTCCTGGTCCAAAGGTAGGGACACTACCACAGTACCACAAGAACCCTTGCATCTGTATTTAGCTTGGTCTGAGCTGGTTCTTTTGATGGCTTTATTATATAAATGGTTATCACAATTTTACCATATACACCACTGATCAGGAATTTCCTTTCATTTCCTTGGGATGTGGGCTTCATTGGCTACAACAACATTACTGCCCATCCCTAATTGCCCAGAGGGCAGTTAAGAGACAAATCCTTTGTTTTGGGAGCAACCCTTCTTCAGATGGGCCTTCCTTTAACATTGCTGCGGCTCTGGAATCATATGTAGGCCAGACCCCAGGTAAAGATGGTTGATTTCGTTCCCTGAGGACTTTAGTGAACCAGTCGGGTTTCTGTGACAATTGACAGTGGTCAGAACTGGAGAAAGAGTCATAATCCTGTTTTTCTCTCCACAGATGCTGTTGGACCTGCTATGTTTCTCTCGCATTTTCTTTGTTGGTTCCCCAGAATATCAGCTTGAGCTGCTGAATTACTTTCCCAGTGACATTACCTCTCCACCTCTTCCCTTTCATTCTGCTCCTTTACACCCTCCGTATGTTTCATCTTTATTTTTCTGCTGGAAACACATTCTGATTTACTTAAAGGCAAAAGATAGGCCAAGAAGTTTATATCGGTTGAAGGGTGCGGTGAACATTGTCACCAGCAAAGGTTTCTCATCAAGTTTTGTGTTGCAGGAGCCATTTCAACATCAGGATTGCTGAAAACTTTACCCTTGCCTTTGTTGCTGTGTTCTCTTCTGGTGCTGAAATAGGGTAATGATGACTATTTCCAGTTTGATTAAGATCTTTGAGATCCAGGCAAGTTGTTAGTCGTACATTTGGCACTTTGGTCACCACAATTTACTCAGTTTGCAGGCTTTGTGACTTCAGTGACTTTCGATGTTCCATCTGTTTCAAACTTTTCTTGTCACTCTTTTGAAAGTTAGCCCTTTGGATAGTCTGTGCCTTCATCTGTCTAACTCATGGCTATGATCTGGTTGCATCTTTTCAGTTAAAACTTAAGTACTTCAGGATATGAAAAGCTGATCCTGCAGAATTTCATCTGTGTCCTTAAATTTACATTTTGTGGCTTAAATTTTCAGTCTTGTCATGAACTTGTTAACATGCTCATCTGATTCATGTCCCGGGCTTCAAAATTCATATCAATAGGTCTGGTGATTTAACTTAAGCTGGAACTGTGATTTTCTTTTAAAGTTGTCTGGCATCCTGCTATCATAGAAGCTATACCTTTCCTCTTTGTTGGTGCCTAGAAAGCTATTGAATATTACTTTTGTGAAAGCTTCTCAAATGCCTGTACATCATCAGCCACCAGTAGCCGGCTCTCAGTCACTGCAATGGTGAACATTTTTCACATGATTCAATCAATTTTTCTCCCTTGCCTGAGTACTAATTTGGGCTTATTTTTAAGCTAATTAAACAATAAAGTTTTATCGCTGTCACCCTATTAAGTCTCCTGATTCCCACCCGTTAGAAATAATGAGACTTTAAACGTTGGAGCTTCACCCAGTATATTTCTTGCTGCTTTCCACCAGACCTGAAGCACTGATGCATTGTACCCTGGCACATGGTGGTGCAACAGTGAATATAGCACCCAGGATATATATCCATATATATAGCTCCTAGGTGCTCATGAATAATCCAGCAAAATTGATTGTCACATCTCCTGCTCAGTATTGCAGCATGTCTCTTTGCAATTTTCATCCTGACCCTTCTCCTCCACTGGACAGGCATAAATTTGACTTGGAGCCTTGATGCCATTCCTTTAGTGTCACTGGGTCAGAATCCTAGAACTTCTTCCCAAACAGCATTGTAGGGTTATGTATAGCAACTGGTCTGCAGCAGTTCAAGATGATAGCTCACCACTACCTTCTCAAGGGATTGCCAGTAAGTACTGGCCCAGCCTGCAATGCGCATATCTCATGACTGTATGAGAAAACAAAATTGTTGGGTACAGCAAAACAAGTGAATGGCCTTTATATGTAAAGTAATGCTGTCACTTACAACCAGCAGTTCTACGATGGATGGTATGATGACCAAGTCTAATGCTGCCCTCAATCAAAGTTCACCATTATCTTTGTTCCTCAACCTACATCACTAGAACAAAAACAGATGAGCTGGTCTTTATCACATTGCTATTTGTGATAAAGCTGTGCTGTGTGCAAACTAACTGATGTGCTTCTTCCCTCACAATAGTGATTACGCTGTAAAAGTGTATTGGAACAGCCTGAAATCATGAATGGTGCTGTATGAGTGCAAGTCTTTACCACTTCTCTTTAAATTTCCAAACCTACATTCCAAGGAGCTTTGCATTAAGCACCCCTACTGCTGGCCCGTTCCAAGTGTGCTGGCTTGGAGTCCAAAAGAAAAGGGCCCAAGCTGGGTTTTTTGAAATTTGATCAGAATAAATAACTGCTCACTATTCATAGTTCCTCAGTTGCTCTAATTGTGCTGGGAACGTATCAAGAAGTGAGTCCATGTTTGGAATAAACAAGCTATGAGACTGCTGAGGTCTAACTGTTGTAACACATTACAAGCACCTCTGATCAGTCATACTGAATTTCTGCTCTGTCCTACTATACAAGCAGTACCTTAAGAAATGTGTTTCACTTAGAACAAAGTTCTACTTGGTGTCAAGGAGCAGGTCTTTCTAGTAAGAAAAGTGGTTGGGGTTGGGGGTGGGGTGGGGCAGGGGTGTTCCCGGTGAATGCTGAGAGTGGTGACTCTGAAGAGAAGGATACTTTCATGATCCCATTAGCATAAGAGAAGTTAAATTATTCATGATCTGATCCTATGGGGAGAAGTAAAGTTAATGCATATAGTTTTTAACTCTCTTCCTCTCTGCTGTGAGAATGAACTCCTGCTGCATTCAGTACTCAGCCATTTACTGAAAGCTCCAGTGGCATGTTAGAAGTCAGTGGTGCTGTGAACACAGAGATTCATCTCACGAGTGCAGCTCTCAACAGACCATCTGGATGAGTTCCAAAAGGTGATTAAACAAATTGATCAGCATTAGTTGCCATCTCACATGTCCAAAACTCTGGATTAAAAGAAAAAGACATCTGACTTGGGGCCAAGGTGCTAACATCATCTTTTTTTGCAGTGTTCAGATGGCCTGGAAGCGTTTGTGCCATCTTTGTATCCGTATGGTCTGTAATCATGAACAGGTTGTGTAACTGGCCTCTCAGTAGCAGTGTCTGTTCCCAGAGAACTGTGCGATTCATATTAACTAGGTCAATATTGTGCTACGTTAGACAGAGAGGGAATATGTAACAGGAATGAGGAATCTCGACTGATGAGGGTGTGGCACAAATGTGTTCTAGAAGCTAATGAGTTTGGGAGATAACTAAATTATTTGTAAATTATATGTAAAATTCAGTTTTATAGAATGATTGCTGAATGGAAACATTTAGTAGTATATTCAAATCTGCGTTTTTAGAAGTGTTTAGCTGGGCACGTGGACTGTTAAAAGTAAAGTGAAAAAATACTATTTGGCTGCTTGGAAAAGCAAATATTTTGCAGTAGAGCCAATAATTAGGAAGTAGGGTTGAGAATACTTTATGATGCAAGTAAAATTAGAACAACACGCAATTACATAGCAGTGGAACAAATAGAACCTACTTCATACTTAGGCTTTCCGAATACTTCAGTCTTGGGCATCTTGAATTCGAATGTCTTGATCAGCCTTCTTTGGGAATGAGATGGCCAAGTCATTGAAGAAAACACCTGCAGGCTGACATTATGCCTAGCCTGCCCATTCCACAGCAGTCTTTGTGGAGTGTGTTATTGGGAATTATCACTGGCAGCAAAGCCAACTGTGCCTTTTTAGTCTTATTGTACTGATTAATGGCAATAAATCAGCACGTTTTTCAAAAAATAAACTGAGGTTATTGAACAACAAAAATGACCAGGCTAATTATTTATATTGATAGAAAATTACAAATAGGATGAGTTCCAATACAATGTTTTTTTTTGGTTGCTTGATAGATAAATTCGGCCTTCTGCAAAGGAAAAGCCATCTTTGTCATCTTCTACTAGGTCAGTTGTTTTATACACAACGGTGTCATCATATTGCATGTAACAATCAAACATAAATGTGTAGCGTATTTCTAGTTATTAAAGGTATATATATATATCTGTGAAAAAGTTGATTGCTATTAAGTAAAACAAATGTCTGTTGCATGCTCCTTCTAATGATCCTTTTCATTTGACTTTTAGATGTACGTTTCTTCAAAAATCTAAATAATAACATATTGATTTCAAAGTGTGCTTAGTCTTGTGTAGAAATGTGTTTGCATGTGTTCATAGTGAAGAAATTGCATGCATCAATCAGAGGAGTGAATCAGGACTATAATAAAAGCAATTAATGGCCTCATATTTACCAATCTAAAACTTTATAATGTCTGGACCGCTTTTAATTCTGTGGAGATAAAACTTAATATTGGCTACAGTTTTGAATGCATCACAAATGGGCAAAATGAGTGACAATGTTTCAGACCAAAAAAAAAACTTTAGATATGAACTGTTTTATTTTCTCATGTCTGTCTTGATCTTCTTAGAATGAGTGTTTTTCCTTCAAACCTTCATAACCTCTTAAATACTCTCAGTTAAAATATAAATTGTATATTTTCTTGTCACTTCTTTTCTCCTGGACTCCATTTCACTGTAGCCTGACGAACAACATGACAACATGCTTTTCCTGCTTAAGATTATAGTTATTAGAACTCGATTCATACCTGGGAGGTAGCAGTTTCTGATCCCAGCTAGCAAGAAAATTTTGAAAACAAACCTAAAGCGAGGCAGCCTAACTGCTTATTTTACCCAGCTGCTGTTGCCTCCCCCCCCTCATAAGAGAACACACTGCTGAGCTGATGTGGATCCATCCTCTGGCACCGCCAAACATAAACACATTTGACTTCATTCCAGTTAATATGCCCAAACAATTTCTGGTTCAGTAATTTTTATGACTATATGTTGCAAGTATTTCAACAGACTGAATGGAACCAAATTACACACCCACCATTTCATCTGTCTGACATCCAAATATGCAAAGGAAAGACTTTCTTCTTGAGTATATGAAAGAATTCTGAATTAACTTTGTTGAAATGACCAATTGTAGTGTTACAGCATAATTTGCACCATGTAAAAATTTGTTTTGGGATAATGCTTTCATCTGAAAGAACATATTTAATATATTCACTGGTAGATTGTTTTAAATGAAAATATGATTGATATATTTAGTGACTATTTATTCACTATGATCAATATGAGTGTAATTGGCATTCTGTAAAAAAATACAAAACTTAATTACAGGGTTCTGATACATTTTGGTTTTGTTGCAAATTCAAAACTTTGGCCTTGTCACTGCAAGTCCAGAACGTTTTACCGAATGTAAATTTGGATTGATGACCTATGTGAGACACTTTAAGTTTACTGTATTAAAAACACGAGTGTGTGCCAACAGCACAGATTCAACCTTCCTTTTTGCATAATTGCCACTTTTGTAATCACTTATAAATGAATGGCAATGTCACAACCAAGAAATCTGTACCTCAAAGAAACAATTTTTAAAAAATTGCTAGTTGTTCATATAGCAAAACGTATTTGATGTGAAGAAAATGAACCCAGACTTTCCTGTGTCATAAGACAAGAACAGCTTTCAAGAAGTCACCCGCTACACATTTTATTATTCAGTATAGCTATTGGTGATGTTAAAGTGAATAATTTAGAAAGAAGTTCTGTGCTTGCTGCAGAAATGTGGCATTAATTTGAATTTTATGTATTCTTCAATTGTTAGTGATATTCAAACCTTGAAGGACGTGATTGAGTAAATAGATATAAATTGTTTCCAGTGGCAAAGGGATTGACAAGGGACACATATTTAAGGTGTTTAACAAAAGAATGAGAAGTGACATGAAGTAACATTTGTCTTTGGATCAAGTTGTGATCTGAAATGCACATCTTCAATTTTTGAGGGAAATTCATCAGTAATTTGGATAAATTCTTGAAGGGGAAAATTTGTATTACTATATGGGGAAGAGCAGCAGTATGGGACTGATTGGCACCTCTATCCAAAGAATCAGCAATAACAGGTACAAGGGGCAGAATGGCTTTCTTCTGCACTGCATCATTTTGTGATTGTGTAAATATTTTAACACAGTTTACGCTGCCTGGAAAAAATGTGCACTCTTTGTTTTGTCAAGTGAACCACCGGGTTTTGTGTCTCTTTGTATGAAAAGTGAAATGTGGTACAGTTGCAGTGAAAGGAAGTTAAAATTATATACTTGACGCCTAAAGAACTGTTTTGTTGAAATTAATTTTTAAAAAATTTAATAAAATTATTGGCTAACTATTACTTGCTGCAAATTCCTATTCTCTGTTACCACCAGTTAAGCCACAAGTTGAAGTACCATTGATATATCATTACATGGACAGTCTTTTAAAGCCTAACTATGAAAATCAATTCATATTGGCATAAGCATGTTTGTTAATAATGGCTAATAAGTAACTTAATGCAAAATTTTCAATTCTGACTTACTGAAAATCATCTATTTCCTCTGTGAAGTAACCCTCCAGTATTAGTTGCACATTAAGAAACTATCAATAAATCAGTGCCTCATAATTTTAAAGTATTTTGAGTTAATTTTTTTTATAACAGTGTAGTAATAGTGTTTTGAAAAAGTGAATAATATTTTAACATGTTCAGAATATTTGTGATGTTAGCGAGATCCAGATTTTGCAAAAGTTTAATAGATAACAAAATAATCAAGGTTAATGTTGACAGTGTTACATTTCAGATTATTGAGGTTCAATTGATAAATTAATCTTCTTTATATATTAAAGAAAACACCCACACTATCTTATTTCAACCACAAAACAGTGGCATGCTAATCTCTGCAAATTCTAACAAAAGATGTTTGAAAGACATAATTAATGGCTGCACAACATTTATGAGTACCGAATGCTTGCCTTTTGGTTATAGAAACTATGAAATATTCTACTCTACAAAACACACAGAAGAACTATGACTGGAATTTTCTCTTTATTCATGATGCACAGAGGCAAAATTCCAATTATTCAGTCTTTGTGGTTAACCATTTGATGTTGAAAAGGTATAAAAGAATCACAAATCCTGTCGAGTTTGGTTTACGTTTACAAAGGTCAGAGCTTAACTTTTTCAAAAGCTTAACACATACAAATTTCCAAAAGAAAACCAAACTGGGAATCAAAAATGGAAATACTTGTCTCTCTGACTAAATGATTAACTGACAGCAAAATGTACAGATTAAGCTCTTAAACACTTACACCTGGTTAAGTTTAGATGATTACAATAATTAGAGTAAGTTCAACTGTCCTTTTAGAAATGCAGTAAGGATTGTAGAATATTAATTGTAAAAGACATTTTGTGATTTTACATGTTTAGATCAGAACATTTGAAGCAATGTCCGTGGGGAGTATATTCCATTGATAAAGAGTAGTTGCTTGTATCCTGGGGTACAGTCTGTAGACAATTGGGTGCCTGCTGGAGACATCTGTGAATGTTGACCTTTTGACCTGAAAAGAATGTTCTGGAGGTGGGGGAATTTAACTACTCTTTATGGCCTAGAGGAGATTGAAAAATATATAGGAGGAAACCACTAAAATTCTCAAACAACTACATGTTAAATAAATCAAGCACAATTCTTGCAAAGAAATACAAGATATGTCTTTGTACCTAGTTCTGAGATTACTTGAAAGTTATCCATGTCTGTATAAATTGAGTGTTCTTTAACTGAAAGGTTAAAGTTCGGAAGATGGCTAGGGTGAAAGGTGAACCACGTGACGAGGATTACTGCAAATTTGGGCACCTGCTTTTTGGTCTGAAATGTTCTTCCCTTTAAGCCAAATGCGCAGTGCTTTCATAGTTATTGTTATAAAAGTATATACAAGTTTAAAACATGCACACATTTGGGCTAAATAGTTCCTGATCTTTAGGGAATTTACATTCCTACCGAACATTACTTAAGTCATTACCAACCATGTTCAAGGTTATTTTCTTATAGCTGCTGGGAGTAATACTTTTGTGAACCCTTATGGGCAATGTCCTTTGACACAGACTGGGAACATTAAGAGAAAATAGTTGGCTGTCAGTCAGTGTTGCATACTTGCCCTGCAGTTTGATGTTGTCTTGAAATGGTGATATGGAATGTAGAAAGCATAAAGCCATTCTTCCTTAAAAAAAAAGTTAAAAGCAGGACACAATAAGAAATAGGGCATGAAGTGTTCGTTCCTAAGGCTGGGTGTGGCAGGGTGGGGTGGTGTTGCTGATGGATGAGGGACCTGTACAAGGTACCTCTTTCCTGGTGTTGTAAGTGCACTTACATACTTGAACACCAATTCCAGAGCAAGGCTGTTGAGCTGTGAGTTGAGCGGGGGTTAGCGGGAGAGGGGGGGATGCAGCTGTAAAAAAAGTAAAATGTAGTTTGTATGAAGCATTCTTCATGTTGGTTCTGACTTGCAGGAGCAGCTGCACACTGACTTTGTATCTGACAGCACAAAGGACAGTGATACAGAAAAGCAAGGAGGCAAAGC